>NW_024104761.1:240275-424328 GCF_003945595.2 Pipra filicauda
TTGGCACGAAAAGAAAAAAATAAATTAAAAAAAAATAAAAATCAACAAAATCAGGCTCACGTTCCAGGCTCACGTTCCAAGCTCACTTGGCACATGAGGCAGTGATCTCTACTCTGTGTGAGTCCAAATCAGCAGGCTAGGCACTAAAATCTGCCTCTCTGAAGGCTCCCAGCTCAGGCGTTCCCTTATCTCGGAATTAGATGATGTCACTACTTTAATTTCCTCACAGAAAAACTAGTGAGTCATCCTGTGCTCCTGCATTTTTGGGATGAATTTGCAAGGCCAGGCCAGCTGTTATAAAAACAATCTTCCCCATCTTCATTCCTGGAATCCCAAGAGACAGCTGCAGGGGCAACAAATATTTGACAAACAAAGCCGTCTAGTCAGCTGCTGACAAAAATAACAATACAAACACGAAATCCCTCCATGGCTGCCCAATTTTTAATATTCAGAGCGGTTCTGCTGAATGATCTCTCCCAAATGAACCCTGCTCATTTTGCAAACAATAGGTTTGACATTGCAGAGGGAGAACTGCCTTGCTTTGATGCCAGGGGTCTGTCACAAGGCTACTCTGGATGGTGCCAAGGCCGCGGGACCACCTTCAATGCCAAAGTCTTGCAAAAAGAAAGGAACATAAATGATGTTCTTGCACAGTACAGACCAGTTTGGAGATTGAACACTCACAGGAAGTGATCAAGGACATCTATTTAACCTCCCAGAAAACTAAACCAAAGGGAATTAGGTGACCAGAAGGTAGATGACGAGTTAAAAAGCAGAGATGGTGCAGCCTGTTGGCAAATCCAGCTGTGCCTGGCAGAGCCACGACTGACAGCCCTGAGCTGCCCTGCAAGGAGCAACAGCATCTGCTCAGGAAATGCTGCACCAAAACACTGCTCCCCTGCCAGGAAAACCCACCCAGAACACATGGCCACGCTTCTCTGTCTTCTTCTGGAGAAAAACAACCAGATACGGGAATGGGAAACTGAGGATCAGTCCCTCGGACAAGAGGGAAGGAGAACAAAGGTACAGATTTTGACTACACATTAACTTTGGTATCAAAGAGCTTTCCAGGTGGGAGTTGCATCCACAGGTAATCAATTTCTTTTCACTTGAATATGAGATTGAGGGATTTAATTACTGGGCTGTGGTTCTCTATGGTAAATACGCCCCCGTACGTGTCCCACCTCCTACTGTGTCAGGACAGGCTCCCTGTCCCTGAAAACATGCCAGCACTCCTGCTCCAAGCACCATGCAAGGAGACCATCAGCTGAGCTAAATTGTAAGACACAACCAGAAACACAAGCTCTGCTGATCAGAAGTGCCATGTGAGTCCAGAGGGCCTAAGTCAGAAAGCAGAATCTCCTTCCACCCTTTCAGCCAGCACAGGTTGAACCCAGCTCAGCTCTCAATGATATGGGGATAAGGTATCCGTTTTTAACATGCCCAACATATCCCTCTCAGAAGAGAAATCCTGCACCTTTAGAGAGGCTCTAGTGGTTCATAAGCAGTGGGAGCTGCAGAGGATCAAGATTTCAAGCAGCTTCATCAGGTTTTAAAATGCATATATTTCCGAATCCAGGGAAGGGAATGGAGCTGGGGAAGGGGCTGGAGCAGCAGGAGGGGCTGAGGGAGCTGGGGGGACTCAGCCTGGAGAAAAGGAGGCTCAGGGGGGACCTTCTGGCTCTGCAACTCCCTGATAGGAAAGGGGAGGTGGGGGGGAATTGGTCTCTTCTCCTGGGCAACCACCAACAGGATGAGAGGAAGAGGCCTTAAGCTGTACCAGGGGAGGGTCAGGTTGGACATCAGGAGGAATTTCTTCACAGAAGAGTCGATCAGACATTGGCAGGGGCTGCCCAGGGAGAGGGTGGATTCCCCAGCCCTGGAGGTGTCCAAGGAAGGACTGGCCATGGCACTCAGTGCTCTGGGCTGGGGGACAAGGTGGAGATCAGGCACAGGGTGGATTCGATCTCAGAGGTCTTTTCCAACCTAAATGAATCCGTGATTCCGTAAAAGAACTAATCCTCCTGCATCACTTCTCCTCTACAGGACATCTCAGCAGCCTGATGAAAGGAAAAAGCTGGACTCAAGCCCAGACTGGGTCTCACAGTGCCTCTCTCTGCCTCAGGCTGGATGCTCAGGCTTGAACCCGGCATCTTGAACCCCGTGTGCTTGACTCTGCAATGCTGGATGGCCACCAGCAGGCAACAGGAGATCTCTCTCCACCTCAGCAACTCTGTTAAGGTTTGCAAAGTGCAAAAGCAGCGGGAGGAAGGAGCGAAGGGAAGCTTGGCCAGAAACACCGCTAAGGACACGATTAAATGGGGAGGGCAAAAGTTCACTTGGCTGGAAGAAATCATTACGATGAATTCATGGAAGGAAAGTTCATCCAGCACTATCAGGAAGAAAGGCACGGCCTCTGGTACCTCGGGTCACAAATCAGTGGAAGGGTGGACAATGAACTGTGGTGTCCCAGCCATAAAGTCTCGCCTGGCTCCCGCTCTTGGTTGCTACTGGAATCAACAGATGGAGCCAAACAAGCCTCCCCGTCACTCAGTACCTCCTCAGTCCCCTTGGAATTTCTGTTGGATGAAGACAGGGTTGTTTTCATCGTCACACCACTGAATGTGCCACCCTGCACAACGAGCTGCAGGAGACATGTCCAAGTTGAGGACTCGAGTTTGGAGGTGGCAGGATGAAGGTTTCCTGACCCATCTCCCTGTGCATCTGACCCCCACAAGCTGCAAGACGGGTTTTTAATCACAGGAGTGCACAGGGGGTTACCCAGAGCCTGGCCTAAGGCAGCACCAAGAATGCTGTACCCTTCCTGAACGAGGGGTTATTTGGCATTTCCATCATCCCTCCCTAAACCAGGTGTAGGCACAGATCTTCGTCATTCCACACTATTCCAAGGCTTGCTGAAGGGCAGTTACACATTTTCCTTGGAGTTCACTGTTAATTGGTCCCTCAGAAGTTCATGAAAACTCCCAGTATCTCTCTAAGGGCGGCATCATCCCCAATTTTACAGCCATGGAAGAGCAGCCCAGAGTAAGGCCAACAGCAGATGAAGACTCGAGATCCCACACAACATTCAAGACATAAAAGTGACACATGTTTGAGCAGCTCCCCTGGACTTCAGGCTGCACCTCTGAGAGCTCAACACTCCTCACATCCATCCCCGTGGCCTCAGACCAGCTTTACAGAGATGAGGGCAGATGCAATGAGCTGCCCCAGCCACGGCTGTGGGGACTCATCCACGTCATTCCCAGAGGCAAACCCACAACTCAGGTCCCCCACAGTAGCCCTCTATAAAACCCTCCTCTAAAACAAGGTTTTTTTCCCCTCTTCCCACACTCTCTGGCAGCACAGCCTAATGATCTTCCCATCAGAAGGGCTGGGCAGGCCTGAAAAATGACCTCCTGCCCGACACACTTTTTTGCACCACAATGGGAAGCTAAAAAAGGGTTTGATATCGAAGAAAACATTTTGTTCTGCCAGAGAGGCCGCGAAGACCTCGAGGTCAGAAAGTCTTGGAAATGTAGGTACGGACCGTTGTTTTCCAACAGTGCTCAAAAAAAGCTCATCCCAACAAACCACCAAGTGCTGCATCTAAAAAAAAAATCAAATCAAATCTATGCAAACCAACTCCTTTCTCAAGCTCACGTTGGCACCGAGTCAGCAAACAAAGCTTTTGACACATATCACTGGAACTGAGCCAAGCTGCAAGTAGAGGAGCAAGGACCGCTCTGTGAGGGATGGGAGGCAGGGCTGGCAAGGAACTACCGGCCCCACAGGCAAATCCCAACTTCCCACACCCCATTTTGTGACGCAGGCCCAGCACAGAACACCTGAACCGGGCTTTTCGCATCCCTCCTTTCTGTTAATGATACACTCGGGGTAAATTTTCCCTTGGAAATTATTAAGCTGCGAAACCATTAAGGAACTACTTCTCACTTCCCCCAGCTGTGATTCAGAGCTCAATCAGAGATAACCATTAGTAGTCACCCTGCTCACGATAACAGGAAATTCATAAATGCAAACCTGAACTGCACAGCCTCCTTCTTAATGGACTTTTTAAGATATCAAAGTGTAGGAGCAGCGTGACCAAAGTACAGGCTCAAGGCAGGGCATAGCAGGACCAGCATTAACACAGGCCCTGCACACCACTTATCTTCTGGGGGCACATACAGCTGGAAGTTTATCTAAAACACCTGGTTTCAGATAGGCAAGGTCTTTTCATTTCTATTTCGAGACACCCTCCAGGATCAACATTAGCCCAGTAAAAACAAAAAAAAGGAAAAAAAAAGAAAAAAAAAGGCAAGTATGCCAGTGTTTCTCTTGAAAACCCTCCAGAAAAACAAAATCCCCGTGGCCTAAATCTAAGCTGCAGCTGCACTGCACATGGAAGGTCCACCAAGGTCCCCAGCTTGCAGCTTCTGGGGCTGGACCACACCAAGGTGGTTATTTAACTCCCCAACCCCTGCAGGGCTCAGCCACGGAAAGAAAAAGGCATTCATATTTAGAAGACTGCAACTTTTTCTGGCTTTTCTTCCCTGCAGCCCAAGTGAACGAAACAGCAAGGTGTGGGCAACAGACTGGAAAGGGAACTTGTTAATAGCAAAGGGCTTCAGAGGAAATGAGGAGAAAAGGGGAGAGAGCTACAGTTAACAAAAGTTAATCACCTCACCTTTCCCTGATCTTCAAAGAAAACAGATGTAAAGCAAAAAAAAAAAAGTAATAGAATATAAACCAAGAAATCCTAAGCACGTGATGAGCAGCAGGAAAACAATCTCCTTTGACTGTCATGGTGCAATGAGTTAGGCACTGTATCTCACAAAATAAATCATGCTGTAAGAACAAGGCTTGCGACTCGCTGGATAAAACGTGAGAAACTCTTTCTCGAGTAATTCAACCCAGAGCAAGCCACACTAATTCCCCGGAATCAGGGTGCACTGTCACCTGGACAAGTGTCAGTGAATAGCTGAGCTATTCACAACTGCTTGGAAAATAAACACCTTTAAAGGAGTTTCGCTCTTTGTGTTCAAGGCAACAGTTAAGAGGAAGCGTGAGAGGAGATAAACACCCGGTCTGGGTTTTTTTAATAAGCTTTTTCTTCTATATTGCTTAGCAATTAAATTGATGAAGCTGTACATATGCTACTGCTCTGCCTGGGATATCACTCAGTCCATCTGAACTCTGCCCCGTGGCCCCAGTTTTTTCAACACGAGAGTTGTTTTTAGGCAAAGAAACTAAGCCTCTTTCTTCAGGGTTGTCATCTGAGCTTGTGGTTTTTTCCCCTTCTCTTTAAACAAATTTAAATAAGCCCACACCATTTGCACATAAGCCCTACACAAACAGAAGTGAATTAGCAGAAGTTACAGCTTTGTGACCCATCCGGCTCCAGCGGCAGCATCCCGGTGAAAGCAGGGATGCCACACTCCAGTGGGATTCCTGGAGATGCCGTGACAAGGGCAGGGGGCTCACAAAGCTGTGACACTTACCCTGAAAAGGGCAGTTTCAGTACCAGGCTCTCATTCTGCTCTAAGCACCTCTGAGAAGCTCAGGACGTTCCCCTGCCAGGGGCAGAACTCCCAACGCCTCCATGCCACGAGAAGCATTGAGCTGCATTTTCCATGCACCCACAGGGACACAAAGCCAGGCAGGCAGTCACCCCAGCGAGGGGCCAGCCCTTCCCAGGCCGTGCCTGTGGCTTTGGGCTCCGTGGCAAACTCGCCTGGAGCACACTGCACCATCTGTATCCTCCTGGAAAGGCTGCGGAAATACCAGGGACGCCGCAGGTGGAGGGAGAACAGGCTGCTGTCTGGAGAGAGCTAAAAGAGCCCCTCAGCCCTGAATGCCACGCTGTGCAGGAGCCCACACAATAAACAAGGGCAGTCCCACAGCTCCACCTTCCTCGCTGCGACTCCTTCACCGTGCGCTCGCTCCCGAGAGCTGGGTTTTGCCTGCGAGCACACAGGAGGGCTGTGTGAGGAACATTAAGTCTTTAAGGTCATCGTTAAAGAACGTTCTTCTTCCCCCAAAAATCAGTCCTGAAACAGGTCAGTAATAAATGTTTTCTGTCAGTGAGGTCTGGGAACAGAAGGACGCTGCCTGGCACACAGAGGACTTCATGCCTCTTGCAGCGTTGTGAGCAGAAACAGAGAGCAGAAAGCATTTCCAAACTAACCGGCCAGAGAGATCCCTGCACACCAAGTTTTGGGTCCTCAGACAAGGCAGAATTAAGGAGCCATGTTCATTTTCTAGGACAACACACGCAAAAGCCAAAAAAAAAATAAAAAAAAAAAAATCTAAGTTTTCTTCTCTGTACCCTACCAGAAGCTTCTATTAATAAATGCACCCAAAACATCCTCAAACCATCCTCAAACTCCAAAGGGCATTCAGGCTGAATTTCGGATTTAAATCCTGGGCTTCTAATTATTCAATTTACAAAAGGAGGAGCACAGTCAAATAACACAGCTGTCCATCTTGCCACAGGTGGCACTGCCATGCCTTTCAAAGGCTCACAGCTGATCGACATCACCTGCAAATCCCAGCTCTGGCATACTCTCAGCCAGTGCAAAACGCTGCTAACATCCATCCTCACACAACCTGGGCTGTGGGAGAAACATTAACACACCACCCCCGTCGTGGAGAGGTGGTAAAACTGGGATTTTATTAGTAACGGGGATTTTTAGGAGTAATAACGATTCATGTAACTGGGAGAACGAAGAATGGGGATTAAGAAGGGGGTTGTACCCATCCTAACAGGACAAATTATTGTGCGTCTTCATTTTCGAATGGAACTGCCGCGGCTGCAGCTACAGAAAGTGTCAGGAGAAATCGTCCACGTGCACATGCAAATAATCGTGCTGATCAAAGGATCCCTATCCAAGGGAAATCCCTCATCCCGTGCCTTTGATATCAGCTGGAGATGGCTGAAACCGAGAAGCCGCTGAGGTTGCGTGAGGGGAGAGAACTTCCTTCACGCTCTGTGCAACACATCACTAATGGGACATCACCATTTCATCACCATCCCCAAAACCTCCGGTAATTAGTGAAATCACGCCTTTTCTCAGTCCATCAGATACCTGGCAGATAAGCACACGAAAATCCGCCCACAACTGTCACCCAGATAGGATCTGTTTTGACAGTCACCGTACAAAGGTCAGCCGCAAACTTGCTTATAAATGTCATTTTTCCAGCCAAGGGTGGAGGCAAAGGAGAGGGATTATTCTGGAAGTTCAGTAATGCCTCTCTCCTGTCACACAGCAATAAACAGAACTCCCATGCACAGCTCAGAGCTTGCACCTCCCTCCCTGAAATAATCCCTAAACCACAGGTTTTCGCGTGCCCAAGAACACCCGGCTGCACAGGCGCGCTTTGTTCCGCGTGGTTTTGGGTTGCATTCCTACCCGCACACACTACCAGGGTGCCCAAAATGCATCTGAAAAACGTACGACGAAGTAAAAAAAAAAAAAGAAGTAAAAATCAACCAGCAACGGCAGCCCGAAAGACTTCCGTCAAGATTTCTTCTGGTTCTGATTTAAAACCTGGAAAACGTATGGCGCAGCCGGAGGGACCCGGGGCTCGCATCCCAAATCCAAGAAGTAAGGGAGGGCAGCTGGCAAGCGGAAGGCGACTTCTGGCTGCGAGTGCGATTTGCAATTTTAATTTCTAACTGAACTCTGCCCTGGCTATGCTTATTTTTTCATCGCTCTGCGCGCGTTATATATTTTGAATATATAACTGTGCAGGGTGTGCAGGCTGTGCAGGGTGCCGGGAGCCCATCGGTGGTGGCGAGTGGCTCGCCAGGCTCCCTTCCCCGGGGTGGGAGCGGGGCAGAGGACGCCCAAAAAGCCACCCGAGGAGCGAGGCTCAGCCTTCCCGCTGCCTCGGCGGGGACGGCAGCCCGCGGCACCGCGGGGGATCCTGGCAGGGATGGCCGGGCACGCCCCTGCCCGCTGCCAAGAGCGTCCTCCCATCCTCGGCACCCCCGGGGGGATGCTCTGCCGGCCCGGCTCCCGGAGGCGCTGGATGCCCGCGGGGATCCCGGGGCAGAGCGGGCTCGGCAGGGCCCCCCCGCCCGGCCCCGGCGCGTCCCTACCGTGTGCTCGGTGCTCGACATGGTGCGGGCGGCGCGCAGGGCCGGGCGGGCCGGGGCTATAAGGGCTCGGCGACACGTAGCGCGGCCCTGGGCCGGCCCCTCTCGCCCTGCGCCCGCCCCCGCCGCCGCCTCCTCCGGCCCGGCCCCCCGGGGCAGCGGGCAGGGCGCTCCGGCACCGGGGGGACGTGTCACCCACCCGGCCAGGGCCGAGGGGAACCCTCCCGGCGCGCTGGGCAACAACGTAAAGCTGCCCTAAAATCAGCTCCGACCAGCCCGGGCTCCAGGAGGGAGAGCAGGAACAAGAGCCTGCACGAAACGACTCGAAAAGTCACCTCTGGAGGATGATGATAAGGATAAGAATGATGATGATGATGTCTAAGACCAAGCAGTGCTGGAGGATAGTCCCCGAGTGTTTGGCCAAAACGCCAAAGGAAATTAAAAAGAAACACAGAGGAGTCTACCAGCACACAAAGCTCAGCATGTGAGGGGAGCAGAAACACCACACCTGACAGCTTTGCCCCAAATCTGCCATTTCCCACCACCGGAAAAGCTCAAATCCCAGGATGCTGCTGAGCCGGAGGACCGGCAGCGTGCTGGAGGATGAACCACGGTTCATCCTTGGGATGGCCCGGGAGCCAGAGACGGGAAGAAACGATCCCCGTGGGTGTGTAATTCTGCACCTGGGGATGCACAGCCTGGTCCAGCATGGCACATGTCCTCTGACCACTGTCTCCTGATCCATACCCATCCATCCATGCATCCAGCCCAGGGCTATCAGGATGGCTGTGCACACTGTGCTGCCTCTCCTCTAGGAGGAGATAACTCACTTCTCATCGTGCCCAGAAGAGCAAGTGCTCTCAGATCTCTCTCAGACAGGTCCAACATGCCATGCCAACTCTGGGCTGCTCCTAGTACCTGTTCAGCACACAACCACCACCAGCCGTGCATGTCCCTCCCCATAAAAACACTCCCGTTCCACCTCTGTCCTTCATTCCAGCAGTTTAAAGTCACGATGCCCTGAGTGAAGCCCCTCAGTGGAAGAGGAAAAAAAGGCTCGTTCTCCCGAAGAACCCTTAAAACAGAAAGTGGGAAACCCCAGGGGAGAGGTGAGAGGAGAGACAGTGGAATAGATAGGGTTCCTCAAATGAGGTCCTGTTGGAAGAAGAACTGGGCTCTGCCGTGGGAGCAGGGAAAACATGGAAGTGAAGGAATGGGGCTGGAAGGAGGCAAGCAGCACTTAGTCAACCAACTCCTGGAGCCAGGCAGCTATTAGAGTGCAATCAGCTATCAACTGAACTAATCCCCAGTGTAATTCCAGTTAAACCCATGGCATTACACTCGGGATTAGCTCAGCTAAATAATACCAGGGTCGCTTTTTAGCATCACTCATTTCGTGCTTTTCCTTACATTGGGTTGGGGTTTGTCCTCAATTAAGGGCAGATTAAAGTTTCTGCCATAAGATCAATACAGCAAAGTTGGAAGAACGGGAAAATGAGCCCCAACACAATATCCATTGGAAAAGCACATCTGGCACAAGGAACCCTCCCACAGCCATTGCCTGGACAGGACACAGGCTACATCTCATCCAGTGGAGGACACCAGGAGAAAGACAAGTTAAATGACTGAAAGTCATCTCTGATGAGTCAATTATGCATTTTGATTCCTGTAAGTATTATTTTTAAGGGGGTTTTTGTTTGTTTGTTTAGTTGGATAAAAACATTTAATATTCTGCTTCTGTGGGATGAATTTTAAGCTCACATCTTTGCAGCCTTTCTGTTACTTTGCCTCTGTGTACCTTCAGTAAAACATGCCCAGCAGACCAAAGCAAGGGGGGAAATACATTTACTGAAGAAAAAGGAGCAGCAAGAAGGTATCTATGAGGACAAGTCACAAAGAGGGGCCTCTCTAACCACTGACCACTCTAAACCACTCCAGCATGACACACAACTGGTTCCAATGAGGGCACTTTGGAAGGAAAAGCAGTTCTCGCTAAAAATAAGCAGTAGGAAGGTCAGGGGAAAGACAAAAAACTTGTGTTACTATGTAACAGAAAAATTAGCATCAAAAACATGTAACACCTCCATGTTCCCCTTAGATATCTATCAGACAGAAAATGAGTCAACATGATCTCCATTTGTTGCATCATTCTTCATTTCTAACTTCAAAGTTATTTCCCTTCTAGGAATTAAATTGACTGCTCACAACCTGCCTAAGAATAGGGACAATTAGTATTTTCTGCACAAAAGATCAAGGGGGTTTTCCTCCCCAATTTTTCCCAAGCATAATGCAAAAAATGGTATGAACTTCTGTAACATAAACCTCTAATAACTAAATATATGTGGCTGTTGCCTCAAGTTTTAATTTGTGTGGGCTTTTCAAGGAAGTAATGATGAAACAGAATCAGAAATTAAGCAAAAAAGAAGAAAATCTAGTTGCTTACCTCAGGAGACATATATATTAGTGACACTCAATTTTCATGGAAGAACTTCTTGGGCTCTTGAACAAGCTGTAAGAACTTCAGCTGACACAGCTGGGAGAAGCAGCAGCACTCCAGCAGAGCACACATGGGGGCAAAATCTCTCCAGATGGAAAGAAAAGGGCACTTGAGCAGCTGCCTTGCTTGATAACAAGCACTTTCAGGAATGATTTGGCAACTCA
Source organism: Pipra filicauda (assembly GCF_003945595.2). NCBI lineage: Eukaryota > Metazoa > Chordata > Aves > Passeriformes > Pipridae > Pipra > Pipra filicauda. The sequence goes on from NW_024104761.1 coordinate 251,035, forward strand.
CAGCACTGTTACCTAAGGCCAGCAGGGCACGGGGGGATTCTGCCCCTCTGCCCCTCAGGGGAGACCCCCCTGCAGAGCTGCTCCAGCCCTGGGAACAGCCCAGCAAGGACATGGAGCTGCTGGAGCCAGTCCAGAGGAGGCCCCAAGAGGATCCGAGGGCTGGAGCAGCTCTGCTGGGAGGAAAGGCTGGGAGAGTTGGGATTGTTCAGCCTGGAGAGGAGAAGCTTTGGGGTGACCCAATTGTGGCCTTCCAGGGCCTGAAGAGGCCAACAGGAAAGATGGAGAGAGACCATTTCCAAGGGCCTGGAGTGCCAAGACAAGGAGGAATGGCTTCCCACTGCCAGAGGGCAGGGTTAGATGGGATATTGGGATGAAATTCTTCCCTTTGAGGGAGGTGAGGCCCTGGCACAGGTTGCCCAGAGAAGCTGTGGCTGCCCCTGGATCCCTGGAAGTGTCCAAGGCCAGGCTGGATGGGGCTTGGAGCAACCTGGGCTAGTGGAAGGTGTCCCTGCCCATGGCAGGGGTGGGACTGGATGAGTTTTAATGTCCCTTCCAACCCAAACCATTCTATGATTCTATGATTCCAGGGAATATTTTTATCTGGGGGGATTCTCACCACACTTACAGGATGGGAGACTCCTTCCTTTCCCTACTGAGAGGGACAGAACAAAGTCATGCTCTGGGTACCTGCCCTTGTGCACGTGGACTCAGCACTTCCTTGGGAAGCCTGTACTGCCCCAACACCCTGATCTCAGAGAGACAATAAATCCCTTGACCAGAAGCTCTCTCAGAGCCCGCTGTGTGACCTGTTACACCAACAGGACCCCCAGAGAGCAAAGCCTGTGTGTAACCACCACAGGCCCCGTGAGCAGCTGCATGGGAGGCCTTTGCTACAGCCATCTTCCTGTTCCAAATCACCTTCTTAATCGAAATTCCTGTCCTAGCAGAACCCTAGAAATGACCCCAAAGTGCCAGCACTCCTGTGAGTGTTTACAAAGCCAGGCACGAGCGCTGGTTTCCTCAACACCCACCCCAACATGCCCAACAAGTTCACCAGCACCAAGGTGGTAGAGGTGGATATTAAAACAGGCCACACATCCTTTTTGCTCAGTGGTATCAACCCCCAGGTGCTGCAGCCTTTGGGCAGGTGTCACGGAAGGAGAGGGGTGTCCCCTGCAGTGTTCTCCCACGTGGAAGTTGGGGAAGGTCACTGTCCCTGACTTGGCACAACTCTGTACTCTTGAATCCTTGCAGGAATTGCCTCCCCCTTGATGACATCTTACTGGAAAAGCACCACCCAAATTAGCATTGAACCTCTGGAGAAGGAGCCCAGAGACCAGCTGTGAAATGACTAGTGACACCATTCCCTCCATGGCCCCTGCCTGCTCCCTGCTGTACGCCTGGCACAGCGGGAGCGAAGGGGGGAGGAAGCAGGGAGGATGGCCAAGCTTTCCCACGTTCCAGGGCTATACTGGCCACATCCACCCTGCACTCAAACTACTACGAGAGCCTCTGCTCTTGTTTATCTGCTTCCCTAGAACTGGGGAACCTGCAGAGGAAGGTTCAGCACTTTGTTTAGTTTTCCAAGTTGTCATCTTCAGCAGCCCCTTCTCAGACTCTTTGGCTTTGTTTGTTCTCTACATGAAGAGTGAAGTGCCTGCACTTCCACTTCCATGCTCCCTCAATCCACACCTGTCACAGTGCTTCTCCAGGAGTTCCCCACCTGAGATCCTAGAGGGCACACAGCCTAAAGACAGCTCTCAGGAGGAAACAAGTGGCAGAACACCTGAGGCAGATGCGGGCTCAGCAGCTTTTGGCTGCATGCAGACAGCAGTCCCAGGGGAGGCTGTCACCCCAGTGAAAGGAGCATCCTCCAGTCACCAGGAGTGGAATTCTGCTCGTGCAATTCCAAATGCATTAAGATCAGTGCTTCTGAAACCTAAATATTCCCCAATGAACACGTGTAATACCTCTGGCATCGGCCCGCAGAGATACAGTGATACTGAACTGCCCCAACAAGCAGTTCCAGCTTATCTACCTCACCTTTCACCCAGGGCCTTTCACAGAGAGTTTTGAATTCTGTGTGTAAGTCAAGTCTGGATCTGCAGCCCTAAAACCTCACTGGTGAGATAACAAATTAGAAATAAGCCACAAAAACAAAGCACAGATTAATGGAAGCACCAGAGATACAGGTTGGTAAGGCACTACCTCCTGGCACAAGCAACGAGGACTTCAATGACAGCAGGAAACTTTTTTCCTCTCCTTGTTCTACAATTCAAACATGTGTGATCATCCCTAACTTTCAGAAAGCTGCTGGAGAGAAACACGAGCTCCAGAAGGGACAACAAATCAGCCACTGAAACCTCCAGCATTGGCAACTCCCACTGCTGGTGGGGACTGCCACAGCCAGCCAGAAACTGAGCTCAAAACCAGTTTGCCAGGATTGCACAATGGGAGAAACGAGCCCAAGCCAGGAGGGAGCTTTGCACCTACCTGGGTCTTCTTGTGCTGCAGAGCTCACCTGAAACAAGCCAGATGTGGGACTGCCAGGGGGGGTTTGAATGACCCTGCCCCAGTGACATGGCCACTAACGCTCAGCACCGTGAGGATCCTGCTCTCCTGCACCCTCTCTGCTCTGTGCCTGACAGTTCTGAAGGTTCCCAGTGCAGCTGGGCCAGCCAGTGGGATAGGATCCCACACAAGCAGCCCAAATGTAGCAAATCCCCATAATCATTAGGGGAACGGTACTAAGGAAAAATGCACAATCCCACAGCTGCTTCTGCCACTCTGCTTTTTGGAGTGGGTACAAACACGTGTCCTGTCCTCCGAGCACCGCTCAACGCAGGATCACAAGCTGGAAAGGACACAGTGGGACACCTGGGCCCACCTCCCTGCTCCAGAAGGGCCATCCCAGAGCACGTGGCACAGGATTTCATCCAGACACTTCTGGAATATCCCCAGCAAGGCAGACTCCACACCCTTTCTGGGCAATTGTTCCAGTGCTTGGGCGCTGCTCAGGAAAGAAGTTCTCCCTCATGTTCAGGTGGAACTTCATGGACATCAGTTTGTGCCCACCAGATCTGTAAACTAACAGGGGTCTTTGATTTTTCTCACTCACCTATTTGTTCTTATTTCTCTTTTTTCCTTTGCCTGCCTTCACAACCTCCAGTGCCTTCGAGATTTCCCTGGTGAGGCTGGAGCAATCCCAGCTCCTGTTTGCAGACAGACCTCAGGCCACAGCTTCAAGATATAAAATATGTAAAATACACTCCTACCAAGGCTCAGACAACATTCTACAAGGAAAGGAGTATTGATTTCACAAATCTCTTTCTCCAGAAGCAAAGATTCTTATCATTTTTGTGGTGTATCATATTGTAGTAAAGATATTTATTTATTTATTGAGTGTCATTATCTACTACAGGTCCACTGCCTTTGCCCCGTGTAATTTCTTATCCCTATCACAGACTTTGACCCATATCCCTACCCTGTTCCTTTTACAATACTGGAATAAAGATCTCAGTTCCTGAAATGTTCAGACTCACTTCCCTACAGGCTGATCTAAACTGGGAACTCAGAAGCCACGTGGGGCTTCTTCTAAGAGCAAGTTAACAGAGAAAAAGGCATAAAATAGCCATTCTGGGATCTTTGCAGACAAAAGTGCTGCCAGAACAGTCACAATTGAAGGGGGATTAATAGAGGCTAAGGAAAGGCCAAGGAAAAATCCAGCCTCTCCAGGGCTGGGCAGTGTTAGAGCTAGAAGAGCACAGGCAGGTAAGCAAAGTCAGCTCCTACCACATTCCGAAGTTTAATTTCATCCTAATCCTTTTCCAAAGCACCCAGCTGTGTGTGACAGCAGCTCCCAGCCCTCACTCCCTCCATCTCCATACTCCAGGCAGTTGGGAACAGGAGCTCTCCAGCACCAGGCACTTTTCCAGCCAGCACAGTGAACAACCCCACAGTCCCCCTCTGGTTTCACCTGTTTCACTCCTGTGCAGGGGCAGATTTTGGATCTGCAATACACTGCTGCATTTCAGCACTTCTCCCTCCGTGCCATTTCCTAGCAGGATTTGTCACACAGGTTACTGACTGTTCCTACAGGAAACCACGGCAAGGGAAACTTTTCCAGGTTTGGGGAACTTTAATTTGCAATTTTTAGAGTAATCTAGAGAAGCCTTTTTACCACTCTCCTAGAAAAGCCATCCTTAATTGGAGGTGATAAGCTTTAAAACTCAGGTTGTCATTTACTAGTTATGACACCCGTTGGGTGCTTCATCCAAACACTGATTTTCACAGAATCCCAGAATGGTTTGGGTTGGAAGGGACCCTAAAGACCATCTCTTTCCACCCCCTGCCGTGGGCAGGGACACCTTCCACCAGCCCAGGTTGCTCCAAGCCCCGTCCAACCTGGCCTTGGACACTTCCAGGGATGGGGCAGCCCCAGCTTCTCTGGCAAAGTGGCCCATTAACCATGATAGTTAAAAACACCCTGAAAGCTCTCCACGGCCATGCAGGATGGAAGCAATTCCTCATTTACCCTGAGAGCTGTCTCCAGGTCTCTGCTCTGCAGGCTGCAAGCTTTAAGAAGTAGGTCACATGAGCCTCTGCTGTTCCTTGTGTTGCCTCATCCAGCTGGAAGCCTGAGGCTCAAAGCAACACCCTCAGATTTGGCTTTGGCACCCAACTCCAGCCCCGTGCCAAAAGCTGGTTGGGAGCAGCAGAACCTTCTGGGGAAAAAGAAAAGAGAAGAACTTGAACTCATCAGGAACCTGTTTGATTTACCACCTCTCACCTGGCTGACCAGGGGCACGGAGCACACGGACACGGGACAGCCAGGCCATGGCACGCTGGGAATGACACGTGCTACCAATTCTGCATGGAAGGCTCAGAGATGGAGACAGGGCAGATCTGCAGGGCAACACTGGAGAATCCATCTCATCTGACCTCAAACCCAGAAAAGGAAAGGCAAAGGAAGAACCTTCTGATTATCCCCGGGGATAATCGATCCCTGTAAAACCCGACATCCAGGCTGGTGGGTTCAGGGCAGAGCCTGAATTCCCTGCAGAGGAAAACTGTGCCATTCTTTGCCACACCACTGCCTATGAGGGTTGAGGAGCAGCCCTCTAAATTCTGGGTTATGTGAAATAAAATCTGAGTCCCAAAGGCTTTCCTGCAAAGCCAAGTCACAGCAGGACTTGGCAGATGCTTCATGCTTGAGAGGGCTGGAAGCACAAGGCCCCAGGACACCAGGTACTGGATCCTAAGGGCAGCAGACATGCAGAGTATAATCAGTAATACTCTTTATATTATAACAAAGCTTTGTTCTACATAGATCAAAGTACAAGAAATGGCCTGTGACACCTGGTGAAAAGGTTCTGTGGCAGAAGAGGGGAGCCAGAGCACAAAACCTTCCCAGTGCCACAGAAAACAGCCCTCGGCCAACCAAATGAACACAAAAACCCCACTTGCATAATGATTAACCTTCCCAAAGGGAAGGTGGGGAAATCTCCCTGCCAGCAGGACCTCATCTGGAAAACCAAGTACAATTGTGGGCATTTAAGCTGAAAAGAACTGAAGTGAAGCGAGCCAGGAGAAATAAGTCAGGTGAGGAGGAGATGAAGGGCTGACCTATCAGATCTGGCAAAGCAAAGACTGAAATCAGAGGCAAGTGGCATCTCCAGAGGGATCAGGCAGGTCAGTGACTGGATGTCCAAACACAGAACCGGGAGACAGAGGCCAAGTGTAAAGTTGCAGGCTGAACATCAAAGCACAAAGGTTTTCCAATCTCTCCTGGCAGGTACACCAGGAACTAGAGCTGAGGGGGTTGGGGTTTTAAATTGCTAGGTGGGGGGAGAGGCTGGACGTGACCTGGCCATGTGTGCTGGCAGCCCAGAAAGCCAACTGTGTCCTGGGCTGATCAAGCAAAGGTATGATCAGAGAGGATTAAGAGCCACCTCCCTGTGCTTTGGCCAGAACTACCTGATGGTTTGAAAATATTCCCTCTACCGTTCATCCCTTGTCTGTTTATTTTAAAGAACCAATTATTCATTTCAAAACACCGTAGTTAAAAAATACAGGATACCATAAATTTGTAAACATTAGGATAAAAAGCTGTTCCAGTGTGTACAGGTATTTTTACATAACCAAGATCCTCAGAGAGCAGTAAATAGCCTCTAATAGCAAGAAGGAGGAATACATTATGCATGGAGGACAGAGGTTTTTTTGGGATGCTATTTGGTGTGGGGGAAGTGTGAAATAAAACCCTAGAAAATTTCACAAGAATTATCATTTCACCCCTTTTCAAGCTGACAGAGAAGCCTCACCTTGAACAGGGTGTGCAAGTCCGGCCCAGGAAAAGTATTTATAGGCACAGGGTAACACCAAGCCAAAAATGAAGGTAGCAATGATAACCATGAGAAGAACAGAGTGATTTCAGCACAAGGAACAAATAAGCAAGATAAGCCACTGCCATCTGGGGGAAAACAACAAGTCCCAAGTAGCACAGGTGGGATGCAAAGAGATGGAGTGTTTAACTCCTCTCTCAAGAGAAGTGCTCCAAGGAATCAGATGGATTGCTGGTGTTCAGGAAAACACAACACTGAAACAAGATCTGTATCACAAGAACTGCTCCAGAACACATGCCAAGCTTTAGCTTTACCATTTGCATGTGGTAATCAACTCTGCTAATTGAGTACGCTGGAAGCTATTACTGTTCTAAAAATCACAGCTCCCAAAACCGTGGCTGAAATTGCAGCCTAGCAGGAGGCTCAAATGGAAGGAGCTGGACTTTCCCAAAGCTCCAGCTGAGCTGCAGCATCCACAACCCACTGCAAAGCAAATCATAGAATCACAGACTGGTTTGGGTTGGGAGGGAGCTAAGAGATCATCCAGTCCCACCCCTGCCATGGGCAGGGACACCTCCCACTAGCCCAGGTTGCTCCAAGCCCCGTCCAACCTGGTCTTGGACACTTCCAGGGATCCAGGGGCAGCCACAGCTTCTCTGGGCAACCTGTGCCAGGGCCTCACCTCCCTAACAGGGAACAATTTCATCCTAATATCCCATCTATCCCTGCCCTCTGGCAGTGGGAAGCCATTCCCCCTCATCCTGGCACTCCAGACCCTGGAGTATAAACAGTTCCTCTCCATCTTTCCTGTTGGCCCCTTCAGGCCCTGGAAGGCCACAATTGGGTCACCCCAGAGCTTCTCCTCTCCAGGCTGAACAATCCCAACTCTCCCAGCCTTTCCTCCCAGCAGAGCTGCTCCAGCCCTCGGATCCTCTTGGGGCCTCCTCTGGACTGGCTCCAGCAGCTCCATGTCCTTGCTGGGCTGTTCCCAGGGCTGGAGCAGCTCTGCAGGGGGGTCTCCCCTGAGAGGGGCAGGATCACAGCTTTGGAGGAGAGTTGTGCCAAAGGGAAATTCCTTATGAGAAACATAAAAAGCTAAACACAAATCCACTTTGCTTAACTCAAAGAAACCCCACAGCCACAGTCAGGAGTGTATGGGAAATATTTGCTCTATCCCTGTGCATCTGCTCAGGCACCACATCCTACCAAAAGCCAGAGGTCACCAGGCTAAAGGACCTTCAGCCCCATCCAAGCTGGTTCCTCTTTCTGGAGTGCTTCCTGGGATCAGCTGGGCACCTTCCATTGCTGTACTAGGTTCAAGACTTGTTACCACATCCACTGAGCCATTTGAGAGCTGCAGGTTATTGGTGTGGAAAAGTCTGCAGAGCTCTTCTGACCCCTGAATAAATAAGGAATTCAGCTCCTTCCATACTAGCCCTTCAACAATAATCCCTTCCCTGAAGAGCAGGGATTTGTTTCTGTTAACTGAACACAGTAAGAGGTGTGCTCAAACCTTTCAACAGAATGTCAGAAAAACAATGCTCCCTTTAAACCCTTTCTCAAAGGGATTGTTAAAATAAATAAGTGATTGAATCCACCACCATAAACTTCATATGGTGTCAGCCTGAACCTCCTCTGTCTTGATTTTACATAAAAATAACTCTTTAAGGTATTGAAATAAGTCGGGTGGGAAAAAAATAGCTGTAAATGAAACTATCTATATACAATCTTCATTTTCCACTTCTGGATGCAAACAAGGGAGGGGAATAAAGTCACAGGGCCTTTATAAACACATCCCTGTATCAGATCTGGAAGCAGAACCCAGCTCTGGCCTGGCATATATTCCACAAACAAAAAAAAAAAAAAAAACCTCTTCAAAAACATTATGAACATCAGAAACAGCTTTCTATTTACTGGATCCCAAATCCTGAGAATTCAGGCAGACAAACAGCACTCAGCAGCTGAACTGGATACAAAGGAGTTGCTGAGTCTTGGTGAAGATGACTTTGAAGGTGGCAAAACACACCCACACCCCCATCAGTCAGAGCAGCACAAGACACAGGCAGGGCTTTTAAAGCCAAGGAAGCCACTACACACAAGGAAGCCACACAGGTGTGGCCTCAGCAGCACAGGGTGACACAGCTGAGGGAAGGGCAGGTGGCCTCAAGACAGCAAATCCAGAGCAGGAGGAAGGGTGGGAAGAAAGAACCTTCCTAAAAGTCTGGATGGTCCGAGCTTTCCCTGGCTCACAGGGCTTTGGTGGGCACACCCAAGTATTGGCATTTGGGCAGGATTCTCCTCCTCTCCTGGTCCTCCCTGTCCACCTTGCACGGGCAGTGGAGGACACGAGACCCTCAGTCCAGCGGGGTCAGGAGAAACAGCCTCTAATTGAAAGCCCATGAAAGTGAGAAGTTCACAATTTAAAGACAAATCGTTATTCCTGCCACGCCAGCAACTGCAAATAGCACCTGACAATACCAACTTCCTTTGGAAAAGTTGGGCAAGTAACAAAATGATTATTTAATGTATTATACACCCAAAATACAGAGCAGGGGAGATGGATGGTGGTGATTGTATTCCTCCCCCTGAAGGTTCTATACAGTTTTGGGGTCTTCATGTTTGAGGCATTTCATTCCTTTTCCTAGAGAGTTTGGGGGGGGTTTCTTTGTTTTAAAGAAAACAGCCTCAATTATTTTCTATTTCATAGAAAATGCAGAAACAGCACTTGATCAAAGATGCTGTTCAGTCATCACATCCTTTCTGCATCTGCAAAAACCCTGCCAGAAAACTGCTGCTGTTGTTTTAAACCAGGGCTCCTGGAAACGAGAGTAAATCTTTACACTTCCCTCAAAATATGAGAGTAAAAACCCAATTGAGGCATTTTCTATTAACCATTAATTTGAACACTTAAAATAATCAGAGACACCAACATAAGTAATATCAACCCACCAAACGTATTTTGAAGCAGAACACAGCCATGGTACTGGAGATCATCAAATAGAGATGAAAGAAGGGTGCAGTTTTATTTCACCACAAATCCACATAAGTTCTCAAAATTCATCCAGTTAGTGCCATTATTATTACAAACTGGCATTGGCCAGCTCGACAGCAGTACCTTCTAGGAGGAAAAAAACTGATTTGCCAGAAAGATTAGACATTTAACAAATTAAAACACATTTCACACATATTTAAGGCCAGCAGCCAAGAACACTGTCAGTATTTTCCATCAGTGAAAGCTTCCAGTTTGAGAAAGGTTGCAAAGAGTCCTTGACAGAAGACTGAGATGAGGCATCCAGAGGCAAGGTGAAGGAGGAGAAAGCATTGTTTTTCTTGCAGGATGTGGGAATGTGCTATGCCAGGAGATGCGGCAGCCTCTTCAAGCACTGCTCACACTGAGCTAGTGCCCAACTTGATAGGAATATTTTAATCCATTCCAGTGTCTACACAAGTGTCTGTGTTAACCAGATAAAAGGGTCAGAGTGAAGTCACCTCCCCAGTGGTAAAAATCACAGTAAGTGCCCAGAGTATTTACATGTCCCAACACTTCTACTGGTGCAAAGTTTCCACACTGAGCCTCCAATTGTGCCAAAGGGGTGAGTCAGAGCATCCTCTAAACCCAGACCAGAGCCCAGGCAGCACATTTCCCTTCCCAGTTAATTGCTGACACCACTGAAGCCAGATGTGCTTGGCTGGAGGTGTGACAGACCTGCACTCCAAGGTAAAACAGGGAATAGCCCCTGAGGAACCATCCTTTGCACAGAATTTAAGCACACCATCAACTTGCTAATGCAGCAGCACGTGATACTCCACTGCAGAAGGAATTTTTTGGTTCCTCCACCTCACCTGGCACACAGTCAAAAAAGCAGTCAAGTGCACTGTACTCCTCCCTCCACAAGGAAAAAGGATGTATCTTTTAACAAATGTGATGTCTTAAAGTCAGTCTTGCTGAACTGACAACAGAATCCTCCATCCATCTCCCATAGTCAGGCTTTCATCCTTTCTGTCCATGAATCATCCCAGGGCGACTGACTCACAGAAAAAAAAAAATATTTGTTCAGAGGTGGATTTTCTCACTCTGCTATCTGCTATTTCCAAACTCAACTGCCTTTAAACAAAGGTTCATTTCTTTGCAGCTCGCCTCAAATGTTGCAACCAAGTCCCTAACTGGCATCAGTCACAGCAATTACCATCAGTTGACTCGGTCCCAAGGCAGGATCATGTGAAAAAGGAGACATGCAAAGCTTATAGAGCAGTAAAGTCAGATGCAGGGCCTGACAATTACCCTGACCTATATCCTTACAGTGGTGGCAGCACTGAACTCCTCCCCAGCCTTGTCACCAGCTTCAGAGGGAGCTGCAGAGCCATCACGGGCCAAGTGTTTCACTGGGATGTTAATGCTGGAATACCCACCAGATTTTGCCAGTATATTCAGTAATCTCTTGGTCTCTGCTGCTGGTGCACTAATGAAACAGGGCCCTACGTGCCCAGGTAGGGAAAAGCCCTTAACTCCAAGAACAGTAAAAACCAGGTGTTTGATGGCTCCTTAACTCACAGGTATGTAAATCTTAAGTGTTTTTCCACAAGCCATATTGCAAAGGAGTGACAGAAGCCTAAGTCCTCAAGAAAGATTAAAAAATAAATAAAAAAAAAAATCACACACTAAGTTTAACTCCTCAGCTTTGAGCCAGGTTGGCATTCTCTTTTCTGCTCTTGTTCTTGCAGCAGTTAAATTCCCAGTTCTGAAGGTGAGCCCACAAAAAGAACTTAGCCCTCAGCAAATGAGGGTATAAACATATAGTGCTCCTGATATGCTGTGGTAATCACTTATTCCAACCTTTCCCCTCCTCGCCAGGAAACACAGCAAAACACGGCTCACTTGAGAGGCTGAGCCCTGGAACACTCACTGTGGGGTGAGAGTACACACTTCAGGAGTTACCAGCACCATAAATCCACACCTTCATTTGCTTCATTTGTTCACACAGCCATTCCCTTCCAGGTGAGGAAGGAATTTTATCTGACTCCCTGCATTTCAGACACGTCTCATCAGTTATCTTCAGTTTTCCTCTCTCTGCCACACTGCAGAGCTCTAAAATACTTCCCAGCTTTCAGTCACAAGTGAAACAACTTTAAGTGCAGTTGCTTTAAGAGATCACCAGTCCTTCTACACAATTCATCTCTTTAAAACCAGATGCACTTCAAAACCAAGGTGGCACATCAAACATATAAGGCCTATGTAAGTGGCACCAAATGTGGTGGCTTAAAGGCAGCAGAAGTCAAGTCTCACCCAGATCTTTATATAGTCCAAAATCTGCCTGGATTTAGGGTTAGCATTAATCCCATTTCAAGCAGGAGGCTGGAGACATCCAGAGATCCCTTCCATCCAGAGCTGCTGGGAAAACTGCCAGCACCTAGACAGGACCAAGCTGTTCAGAGCCAGAGCAGAGCTTAACCCAAATGTCCCAGCCCAAGGATTCAACACCAGAAACGGAGGGTGACAGGGAAAGGACACCCCAGATTATTTTAGAGAACAACTGCTGCATCTCCCAGAGCAACTTAAAGGAAGAGTTGCTACTTTCCACTCCCTCACTTCTTTCTGTTTATTTTTACTCCTTTTTAAAGATGATTTACTTACCCTGGAGGATAACTTGGCATGTGGGATGGGTCGGTGAGGACTTTAAGATTTCTAACTCCTCACCCCTTTTCAGGCAGGTAACGCATGCAGGAACACTGCAACTCCTCCTGCTTTAAAATGCCCAAAAAAAAAAAAAAAAGAGATGGTGCTGTCCAGGCAGAAGTTGTGCAGCTGTGAAGAAAGGCTCTGTACTCTCTCCCTTCTACAAGCTTGGGAAAAAGAGTAAAGAAAAGCTCACAGGTTTGAAGTATTTCATGCCTGGCACAGGGAAACAGCAGCAAGCAACACAGGCAGTGCAAAGCAATACTAAATTAGTCCAACCACCTGCAGCTCTGATAAAACAGAAGCTGCCCTAGCTCTTAAATCCATCTATAGCATATTCATAGAGGGACTGACCAATGAACTTAGCTTATTGGTACATATAAACACACAGGGACTTGTGTCTTGCATCACATATTTGTTACAAATGCTCAGCAACTTCCCTGTTACAGCATTTGTTTTTGTAGTTCTGCTTATGCAACAGAGAACCAGCACACTGAGCTGAGACAACCCACCCAATCTGCAAGTCTAGGAAGTTAACACAGCAGCAGCAAATCATCCAAAGTGCTTGTTTGCAGGGCCTGTCGAACTGACCCGAGACCAATGAGCAGAACACCCTCAGAGCTCATCCACAGCAGTCACATTAACTTTGGGCAGTTCACACTCCTCCTTGAAGTGGCAGTTCTCCAGGATGTCCCTGTAGTAGTCCTTGAGGTCGGCGTACGTGGAGATGGTTTCATTGGAGTGCTGGAAGGACATTGGTCTCTCATTCAGCAGCATCTGCACCTGATACTCCTCCCTGGAGGCGTTCATGTGGTCGCAGTGGTAGAGCACGAACACCAGGTTGGCCGCGTAAGGCACGATCCGGCCGCTGCGGAACTTCCGGTGCGTTTGCCTGGCGAAATTGTTGGCCAGGAGAGGCTCCTTGTCTTTGAAGAAACCCATCAGGGCAAGCAGGGGCTGGAGCGTCTCTGCATGCCCAACTTGGACAATCAGAGGTGAAGAAATGGGTTTTGAACTACAAAAGAAAAAAGCGCAAGGGATGAGCAAGAGCCTGGGCTTTCAAACAAACACACCGACACCGTGCACAGCTGCCAGCAGCCAAGGCTCAGGGACACCTCGAACCTGGTTTAGTCCTGAGAAAAACCTGCTTGGGAATATCAGTTATCACAGACAGTTTGAAAAGCAGCTTCCTAAATTTTGTCTCAGTTTAAGGCATCAATTCTTACAGAAACTATAGAGTGCACTCTAAGTAAGGCAACTCCGAGTTGGGTGGGAGTGTTGATGTGCTGCAGGGCAGGAAGGCTCTGCAGAGGGAGCTGGACAGGCTGGATCCGTGGGCTGAGGGACAACAAGGCCCAGTGCCGGGTCCTGCCCTTGGGTCACACCAACCCCTGCAGCTCCAGGCTGGGGCAGAGGGGCTGCAAAGCTGGGAAAGGCCCTGGTGGTGCTGGTGACAGCGGCTGGACACGAGCCCGGCTGTGCCCAGGGGGGCAAGAAGGCCAAGGGCCCCTGGGCTGTGCCAGCCATGGTGTGGGCACAGGAGCAGGGCAGGGATTGTCCCCTGTGCTGGCACCGCTGAGGGACCGCGAGGGCTGGGCCCAGTTCTGGGCCCTCAACAGGAGAGACCCGGAGGGGCTGGAGCGTGTGCAGGGAAGGGAACGGAGCTGGGGAAGGGGCTGGAGCAGCAGGAGGGGCTGAGGGAGCTGGGGGGGCTCAGCCTGGAGAAAAGGGAATGCTCAGGTGGGACCTCTGGGCCTGCAAAGTCCACTGACAGGAGGGGGGAGCCGGGGGGGGGTCGGGCTCTGCTGCCAGGGAACAAGGGGCAGGAGGAGAGGGAACGGCCTCCAGCTGTGCCAGGGGAGGCTCAGGTTGGCCAGGAGGAGGAATTCCCTCCTGGAAAGGGTGGTGAGGCCTTGTCAGGGGCTGCCCAGGGAGGTTTGGAGTGCCCACCCCTGGAGGTGTCCCAGGAAGGCCTGGCCGTGGCACTCAGTGCTCTGGGCTGGGGGACAAGGTGGGCATCGGGCACAGGGGGGACTGTGGTGTTGAAGGCCTTTTCCAGCCTGAATGATTCTGGGATTCTAAGTTGTAATAAATGTAGTTAGGCTACTGCTAGAGCCTAATATGATTACCAAAAGTAAGAAATAGATTAATGGTTTGCATCTCTATACTCAGCATATCTCTGACTCCTGGTGTGAATCTGCTCACTTGTGCTCTTCCGGAGTATGGGATGATCCAGTGACCAAGCAACAGGGAAGAACAGGTTTGGATTAAGTGTCAGATTTTTAGATAGCACTGCCTCCTCCCATCGGATAAGGTCAGCAGATCATTAAGCCCACTGCAAAGCTTTGTCAACATACAGAGTCAAGCCCTTCACTAGATGTGAGAGTCCTCTTCCGATCATCATCAGCATTTCCCAAATTTAGTCTGAAGACAGCAGTACAATCCTTGGAAGAAAACAGTTGTCCCTCCCCAATTTATTAGTCCAAATTATAAGCAGGAACACTGCTATTCCCAAGTCATGAGGATACTAGCTAGTCAAGAAGGACGAGCAGCACACAGGACAGCCAGTTAAGCCACTGATTCTACCAAGAACAGAGCCTAAAACGAGGAGCGTTTGTGCAACAAAAGGACACTGCTCAGCCCAAGGGAAGAGAAGAGCTGGCTTGCTGTGCCAGGAAGCACCAGCCAAGAGGAAAACCTGACCCTTGCTCCAGAGGAGGATCATGGCTTTTGGGGACCAATTCCAGGTGGCACACAGAGCCCAGGTCACTTGATCTAGCACATGTAAATACGTGGCTTTTGAGAGACACATCTCGATTGGCCTGAAGAGGAGGCATTTCCTCTGCTCCAACCTAAAGCAGTGCCAGACTGGTTAACTGGGAGACCTGCCTGTGGATTGGAACTTGGATCAGATAAGCTGGAATTCGGTGCTGGCACAGGCTGGGTCCCACCAGCTCCATGCAGCCATGGTGTTTGGGAGTCTGACCCGCCCTGCACCATGCTGCTCCCAGGGAAGCTGGGCCCTTCTGCCTCCACTCCTGTGCACGTATGTACACACGTGTCTGAGACTCTCCCCTCAGGCAAAACATCGCAAGATAGACCCCAACCATGCCTCTGTTTCCCCTTCAGAAGAAGCAGCATTCAAACACAGAGGGGTTCTGTATGGAGGACATTGTTTTTCCCACCCGTGTCCTTGGGGCACCAGGAGCTGTACATTCACCACAGCCCCTCTTCCAGCTTCTCCAAAATTAGTGTTTCTCCCCTTGCTATCTATGACCTCTTCGCTCATTTTAAAATTGTCAAGCTTTTGGATCCATCAGTGCCTTTCTCTTCCCTCTCTGTTCTTTGTTCAGCCCTCTTACTCACTTGACTAGTTCCTGTACATCCTGCCCCTCCACATACACCTGCGGGGAAGTATTTTTAGGTTTTAGGACACGTTCACATCCCTTCTGTCAGTCAACAAAGAGGAGCAGCAGCAAAACACAGATGCCTATGTTAGGAGACAAAAGGCTGCTCCTTTGATCTCGTGCAGTTTCCAGCTCAGAGGTCCCCTGGGTCACCCATCTAAGCAATCTTTCCTTTGCCAAATCTCTCCTTAAAGCCACACACGTTTCTAACACACAACATCCTACGGCAAGGAGCTGCCCAGCCTCACACACTGCTCTGAATTTGTTCTGTTTGTAGAGGCTGTGGCCCATTTAATCCTTTCTACTTACAGCCTTGCAATAATATTCTTTCCAACTACAGTCACCTCAAAACTGGACTCCTGAGCAGTAACTTATCCCAGACTCTACCTGACAGGTGATAAGATCATTTTTCCTGTGGGGATTACCTGAAAGCTCTGCAGTTTCCCAGCCCAGTTGGTCTCACCAACTTTACAATCTTCCCAGTAGAAACAATCCCTCCTATTTATCTTGATTAAAACCGCCACATTTGCAGTGCCACTGAACTTCTCACCTCCTTTTTTCTATATATACAACATGCAAATCCTTCCAGATCCATCTCTGCCAGGAAAAAAAAAAAAATCCATCAGCTGCCCCTACCCTCCATTTCTTGTAATTTTATTCATTTCTACCCCTGTAAGGACCTTTCCCCTTTAACCCCACCCACATGATTTCTTTAGATAAGGAAACCTGTGGAAAGATGCCTGGAAATCATGACTGTGGCTCCCATAACACCCTATTTTATACTCCCTGATCCTTCCTAAGAGCTCCAAGAGCCATGATTTCCTGTCACTGACACTGCTCACGTTCATCAAGGAGCTCACCAAAACTAGTTCTGGGCTTTACTTCTACAAGAATGGCCTGTAATTCTGATTCGCTCCTGGAGCTGCTTTTTGCATTTCCCCTTTATTTAACTATTTGTATTTAAATCATCACATCTGCCAGACCCCAGAAGCTTGTTGGCTCTTATTTCAGCTACTTCCTTCAAGTTTTTAGCACTCTTGGGGTAATATCACCCAGCTCGAGCAACTTGGCACATTTTCATGTCCTCCCAGCTGCGTGGTGGTCTTTTTAGTTTTACAGTTTACTAAGCAAGGAAGCCAGTAATGTAAATATGCTGCTAAAGTCTCCAAAACCAGCATTACATAGACATTATTCATTCCACAGGGAGAGGATTTCATATCCCACCCCTCCAAAAAATGCTTCAGAAATGCTAAGACCAAAAAAAAAAAAAATAAATTAACATTCTGGCTATCAGTGCTGGCTTTAAGCAAGGTTTGGCTCTGTCTTCCAGCTAGCAGGGATGTTGAAATGGAAGTAAATCACCAAAAAGATGGTGAATATCTGAGTTAAAAAAAACAGCAAGACATGTTTCCAAAGCAGGAAGCAAATTATAGCATATACAGAGAAAAGTTTATAAGAACAAGGAAAGAACAGCTCCTGAAGACAAAAGAAGGATTAAACAAGGTGCTTGTTCTCACTGTAACTTGAGTTTTTACCTCACCTGCTTTAGTCTCATGAAATGCTCGTGCTGAGTGGTCAAACTGTCCTGGGAGGCAAAACAAACCTCTCCCACTCACAAGTATCCCACTGGATTATTTTAATGAGGATTAAAACTGTTTCCTGATACGACACAATCCTGAGTCTTCAACACCCTCTAACACAGTAGAGGTGTCTTGGTGTCTCATTTCCCAGACTGCTCAAGCACTCCCTGATCAGCCTCTGGGGTCAGGACTCCAGTTCAGATGGGGTTTCATATCATCTAATGATGACAATAAAAGTGGCCATCAAGGTTAAAACAGCAATATTTTTAATTATGGGGAGAGTGACAGATTGCCTCTTCAGAGAATGCACGCAGGCAAAGGTTACCGCTGTCCCTACATTTCTGATAAAGGCAGGACAAGCCACAAACCACTGATAAACTCGTAACAGTAGCACAGGCTAATAAATATTAGAAGAAAGGCCTGATGTTTCCACACTCACTCAATCTGCTTCACAATCAATTCATGACTCAGCATCGTGTTGGAAGCATCAAAGTTCTCAACATCGCACTCTGGCAACTGCCACCGGTCCTTCAACCCACTCCTGTGCACTCAGCAGGGAAAGCCCACTGCATAAACCTCCACCTTTGAATGCAATGGCATAAAACTCGACCATAAAATATTAAGAGCTTGTGTAAAAGTGATTGCTGCAGGTTGGCTTTGTACCCATTTCATGGGGCACTTCCAAGTGAGCAGCGGTGGCTGTCAAGGGCTTACTCGGGGTTCACTGGAGACATGTGGCAGCTCCAGCTACTGAACCACCCACACTGGGGTTTTATGGGTTATTTTTACCTTTTAAGTAAATCTCACCACAGCTGAACAATTCATCAGCACAACCCCGAAAGCCAAGTCTCACCATGGGGAAAAAAATAAGGCATGGTGGAAAAGCAGAGACATGGGTTTAACCCGGAATCTTCTGCACCAGCTCACCCACCCTCAGCAGCACATCATTCCTACCTTTCCCAGGACTACTGAGAGTTCACTTGTTCCATATCCAAAGTGATATTTCTTTTAACTGTATTTCCTAAGCACTGATATGACTTTCAGTTAGAGATAACACAAAGCCCAGGAAATAGTGGGATAAGAACACATTTCCTACAGCAAAACCTTCAAACCTCATGTAAAAATCCCTCCAACAAGTTCAGAGAATGTAAGTTTTAAACACCTATTTCACAAGCAAGCTTAGATTACATTCTGTCCTTTTTCTCCCTAATAAAAGGGAAACACTCCAAAACCTGTTTTCAGCTGTAGGATGAATTCATCCTCCCCCCCCCCCCCGTGATTTATTTCTGGGAAAAAACAGCTGGAGGAACCTTAAACCTACACGGAAACAGCAGAGATCAGGGAATGCAGTGGCAGTGGTGGGACTCAAAGGGCAGCAGAAATATTAAAAAGTGGTGTTGCTCAGAGCAGCTGCAAATACCAACAAGGTAAAATGTTTCTTCTTTTCCAACAAGGCCACACGAGCTCACTCATGACAAAGGCAAACTGGAACAGCTCATTAAAAACCAACAGCTCTTATCGAGTCCTGAAAGAGTTAACCACTCAGCTAATTAGGCTTTACTGGGTTTCACTTCAGAGCTTCTGCACTTCCAAAGGCTGTTTTTTCGGCTGATCCCACCTCTCTGTTCTCTCACACCTCAGAGATGAGATGCATTAGTGCACCAGCAGCACACTGATGCCGAGTGTTGATTCACTATAACGAGCCCAAACCAAACCAAGAGGGTCTTGCCACTTCCTGCCCAAGGTGGACACTGCTTAGATCAGTCCCTTGGTGTGTTAGTTTTGTTACTGTTTTGTTTGGGCTTTTAATTGCTTACATGAAAGGATACAACTCTATAAAAGTCGCTGAGATACTTTTTCAGAGCAGTCCTGAGCAAGCACTTTATTGGGTGACTAAGGAGAGATTTAAGCACATCCTGGGGAGACTGAAAGGCCCAAGAAACACTTGAAATATCTAGTGCTAGGCAGACAGAGGAACAGCTCACAGGACAGCCTGAACCTGCTGATGCACCCAGAGCCACAGCCCTGCACTGTGCAAACGTGGGATCCCAGCAGCAACAAAGGGGTTTTAGCAAAAGAAATGATGGAACAATTCGGATCTGAACAAAAGGGTTCTTTAAATTATTTCATTTCTACTTCCCTTTTGGGAAGCTTTGGCCTTGGTCCCTTTGTACAGGCTATAAAAAGAGTTTTGAATAATAAAGTGATTTTCGATCACGCATTGTGTTCTTTTGCACTGAGTCACAGGTTTGGAGGAGCAATGAGAACACAGCAGTCAGTGACTACTGACAGGTGACCAATTGCGTGGGGAAGTGACCTGAGAGAGGATGGCAAATTACAGGGAACAATAAAAACTACCGGTAAATTGCCAAATTAGTCTGTTTACCTTACAGCTTAGCCTGGTATAACTCACAAAGATCACCTTCAGTTAACCTTGAACTACATTCAAATAGGTCTTTTTTTTTTTTAAATACCTTGAACCTGCTTTCACTCAGAGGAAACCCCCAAATATTTTGCAATGTATATGTGTAGCCTGGTTGGTATTTTCCATCCATACTATAAATACTGAGAAGGCTGCCCAAAGCATGCCTCCCAATTTCCAGATCCTTATGGCAATCCATAATAACTGGGATTTCATATTCTTTCACGAGCAAGAAAGGCAGAATTGTTAAATATTTGAAGCTAGAAAGGAAAAAAAAAAGTTTAAAACAGTTATAGTGAATAGTTGATATGTTTAAATTGTGCCACGACCCATTTGCAAATCCACCCTTGCCCAAGTGTGTGGCTGCAAAGGCTTTTAAAATCAGATTAGCAGCTTCATATTACATTAACTACCAAAACACACATTTCTCATCAACACACACTGTTGGCAGAATATCTTCACTAAACTGCTGGGAAAATCAAAAGTGAGGAAGAATTCCCAGTTAACTTCTTTGCCACATAGTTGCATAGCCTGACTATTTTCTATCCCTAAGAGGAAGACTTGGTAAAACCACAGTTCTTATGCCTTCACAGAAGTAAAGTGCTTTATGGACTAAGACACTGCCCAAGAATGCCATTTCAGCACAGCAAATCACCTGCCTTCATTTTATGTGCAAATCTTGTGGTACATTTAATTAATACATTTTTTTTGTACTTAAGAAAATTTGTATGGAAGAGAGCCCTGCTCCCCAACCTCTCCCTAGAAATGGGCTCATGACACTTCCTTACAGACTGGTAAGAAGGTGAGCAGGTTGCAAGGCCAGCAACCACTTAATGGAAGAAAAAGGGTTACAATAAAAGCAACGTTGCTCTTTTTAATTCTGTAGTAACTGGGAATGAAAACAGGACAAAGCTATTCAACAGAAATACATAAAGTATTCTACAAAAATACAGCCTTGCCAACACTGTTCTCTACTGCCAAGCCTGGAGCAGAACAGATAATCCAGATCCCTCAGCTTCTTGCTGGAACACAAATGCTTCTCTTTCTACTTTTGGATAGCCCAGTCTAAGCTTTCCAGAAAGAAAAGAGATCTTGGGGCAATTGGAAGTAAATTTCCTGTTCTTAAATTTTTAGAGCAAACAGCCAGATACAAATCAATGTTAAACACTGTCAAATTGGAACAGCATTCCTCTAAGAGACATTTTGTCATCACAACAGGTCATTTTCTGAGTAAGGAATTGCTGCAAAAATATTTAACCCGTTGCCCTGAAGTTGAACACCACCGTAAAGAGAAAGAAGAGATGCTCACACACAAATATTTTCTGTTATTAACACTGGTGTTGTACATTTTGTTTTCATCTGTACTCTCACGTGGCCGCGGCACCTGGGCTAAGTCTCTCTCCCAGATGGAAAAGGATTAGCCGCACCTCCGCTCCCTAGATCCCAAGAGAGACAAGGCGTTCCAACACCGCGGCAGATTCCCACATCCCCTGCAGGGTTACCCAACCCAGGTTACTCCCGTGGCTCCGGTGCTTTGCGACTGCCACCTTCCGTCGTGGAGCGGAGTGACACGCTCCTCCAGCGCCCGGCTCCGCAGCCCGGGAGCCGCCGCCTCCTGCTCAGGAGGATGCTCATCCTCGAGGCCGCTCACCCAGCTCGGAACGCTGCAAGATTTAGGGTCCCGACCCTTCACACTCACTGCCCGCTTCCCTCTGTGGTGGTAAAACACCACGAGAGCCCCAGGGACTGCAACTGAACTTCCCCAGCCAAGGCTGGAAGGCAGGATGCAGTTACACCATTCCTTTGGATACCTTAAACGTCTGCTCTTCCCAGCTCCTAATGCAGCACTGCTGACCCAGTGCTCAGGAAATAACAACATTTTCTTACAGCTTTTTGGGGGGTTTTAAATTACTATTTAACTTACAGGGATGTCTTACACACAGCTGTGACCAGTGCATGGAATATAAGGATGGAAAGGCTGTCACTGTTCAAAGAGTAAATTCCACTGAAAGGAAACAAAATTGATGACTCAAGGTACATCCTCACATCTGGATGTGGCACCTGGGGACATGGCTCAGTGATCTCAAGGGCCTTTCTGTGCTTAACAAGTCTGTGATTCAGGGTTGGTTTTGTTGTTTTGGGTTTTTTTTATTTTTTTTCCCCAGATTTCAGAAGGACAGAGCAGGCTAAGGGCCTTCCTTTTCTGTTTATCTGTTAACCTGCACTTCTTCCTGGTCATCCTGACAGACACAGCAATCCTCTGTTCCCAACAGGGTGTTAAGAAAGGATGAAGGAGTTTAAATAAACAGTGGTGTAGCACAACCACTGCTTTAACTCCATCACTACCAACAAGGTTTCACCACTCCCACACCAACCTTCCACTTCCAGACAACACAGCACAATTCCTCAACCCAGCTTGGCTCTAGAGGGGTCCAATGCTTACATATCAACCCCAAAGCTGAATTTGCTGGTTGCAATTCAAAGTTACTTATGAATTTTTAGCAAGTATTTAACGCCACAGTATTTATACAATCTAATGGTCATATCCTTGATATCATGTACTTTTTTCCAGCATTTCCATACTAATCTGCCAAGGTATTAATTCATGTGACTGATCACTGAACTATGAATTTGTAATTGTTCAGTTGGCAAGAGGAACATGCACACAGATCATAAATTACCATTTAAAGCAGCTTTCTCAAAAGAAGTTATCAGCACACGTAAGCAAATGCAGGTGATTCTGTGACACAGACATCCCAACCTGTAACTGAATCAAAACTGATCCCAGTCTTGTCCCTGTTTTACTTCTCCCCATCAAACCAATCCACACGAGACAAGAGCAACACCAAACAGCTGCCAAACCCCAACTGCTACAGGCTCAGAGGAGTGAACACCACCCGAAAATAGCACAGGCATCTCCCCTGTCATTTTTGAGCAAGCACAGGGATAGTCAGGTCCATGACACTACAAAGGCAGTTTTGAGGACTGCACAACACAGTGGTTGCAGTGCCACTGCTACTGTTCTTCCACTGACACAGAGTGGCTTGTCAAATCCTGGGAATAATCCAAGACAAATGACTTTATCAGGGCACCACCCTTTGAGGGCACCTGGGTATTGCATCTTCGAGTCTACTAACAGTTGCTTGTAAAGCCTAATATCTTCCTACAGCTCCAGTGCTGCTCCCAAACTATGTCTTTGCTGTGAGAGGATGGGAAACTAAACATCCTAAACAGTGGGAAACTAAATACCCGAGGCAGAGGTCTCAGACTGATGGGCTGAACTACTGACTGTGCTGTAAATGGCTTGATTTGTCATGTGAACCCAATTTCAGGAGAAGTGTCTTTTTCCTCTTCTTACAAGACACTGAGTGTATCCCCTAAAGTCTGCCCTTCCCTAGTTCCAACAAAGCAGGTTACAAGAAGGCTGGTTTGCAGTTCCCTCTCCAGCCTCTTGGATCCTGCAACAGCCTGTTCTGGTCTAAAAGTCACTGTTGGGATTGATCTGTAACAATTATTTTCTGTAATTGCATTTCAACGCCTTTAATGTGAACAGAAAGGTTTAGTAACACAAGAGACTCAAGCCAAACAGAGGCAGACAGACAGACAGACTGTCACAATGTGTTATCAGGGTGCTTTCAGTCCACAGTTTGCCATTTCTGCCACAAATGATTTTTAACAAGGACACTTTAAACAAAACAACCTCATTGCTTCAACTCAATGGTCTCTCCTCAAACTGTGTAGGAAGAGAACACCACTGTCAGACAGCAGCTGGCTGTCCACAAAGGCCTCTGCAGATCAGCAAGTTAAAAGATGGAATTACAGGAGCTGGGCACAAGAGCATCAATGAAAAAAAATATATACACTTCAAAGTAATACTGTTCCCTTAAAAATTGCATTATCTCTTAAAATTCTCAAACTCTCCTAATATTGTCATATTTGGAAGTAAAGTACTGAGCTTCTATTCACATGATATCCAGCTCAGGACTGACCACAGAAAACTCACACCCAAAGCACTGAAGCCTTTTGATTTACCTTTTGCTCTCTTCCACTGCTTTGTCCAAATGCTGGAAGATATCCTGGAATAAAATGCAGCTGGAGCGACTATTGATGTCATAGCCATACCCTCTCTTCCAGTACTGCTTCAGGTCATTCAGGTATTCCAGGACCTAAAGTAGTGCAATAATAAACACCTGTGAGCTCTGAGGGAAAACAAGCCCCCCAACCTGGAGCAATGATGTTGCCACACACTGAAAGAAATGGATGAAGCTGACACAAAATCAACCCCAAACATGCAGGCTCCAGTTGAAACTTCAGCATAAAAGGAGATCTAAAAAAATAGATCAGGCTGAAGAGCCATCACATTCAGCTTGTGACCACCCTCACAGCCAGGTGAGGTGCTGCACATCACAAGACAACCACTATCCACCGCTTTTTTAGCATTTCTGATTGTGCCTTGAGCTCACCACCCTTCCCACAGAAGCCATCCCACGCCTTTAGCTGAGCTTCTCTGGTTTGACATTCTGGAGATGTGCACACACCTCAAACAGACACAACTGTGCCTTGGATTTATGCAGGAGCACACGGTGCTCTCCCTGTTCTCTGTGCCTTTGCTTACAATTCCTGCCATCAAAGTTGTTTCCCACCTCGCTGCTGAGCTATTTATAAACACATCTAACAGAGTGGGTCTCAGCAGAAGCTCATGGTGATCCTGATCCTCCTGACTCCACTGCCTACCCTTTAGCCAACCTACCCATGTACATCTCCTCGCTTTCCTAAGGGTGGAAATTTCCTTAACAGCCTCAGAGAAGCCTTACAGAACATCAAAGAGTACATCAAACACTTTTTGAAAGGTGAAGAACAAACATTTGTCTCATTTATCTGGGTTCTACTGGGTTTTATTAACAGGCATTTGATTTAGGTATCTGATAGTCCCCAAAACCATATAAAAAGAGTCTTAAGAGACCCTAGAAGACTTCATTTGATGTCCTCTAGAATAAATTCTATCATTCTATCTGGAATAAATTTTATCATATGAAAGCTGTCCAGAGTTTTTCTGATTTCACAGAAATAAGTATGATACGAATTAAGCACAACAGGAAAAGACACTTTATATCAGGACAAATCAAGACTGCACCAGCACTCAAGTCTGAATAAAGGATATTTCAGTCTCGCTGCTTGATTAATTCAGAGCTCTTTGGAGAACAAAGTAAGTTTTGTGCCTCTTGACTTAACAAAACACAACTTCTGACTGTGCAAAGAGTTAAATCTGAACATTACGGCATCTTTTGAAGGCTTCTCAAATCTCTCCCTTTTAGTGCATTATAGAATGGTTTGGGTTTGAAAGGACCTTAAAGATTATCTAATTCCAACACCTTGCCATGGGCAGGGACACCTTCCACTATTCCAGGTTGCTCTGAGCCCCACATACCTTGGCATCTTCTTCAGTGAAGAGTGAACACCACGGGGAGGTCACATTTTTTATAGCCAACTCATAAGAGCAGGTGAGAAAAGCCACTTGAACAAGATCTGCAACAAATCCAACAAACAAGCAAAAGATAAAGCACTGCTACACAAGTAGCAACTTTCTCTCAACTTGCCTGCTCCAGAAAGCAGAATTAAAAGAATAACACTCAAATCCCTCCAAACAAAGGTAAAGTTGGTTCAATCTAAGGGAGAGGTGTTTTCAAACATCATCTTCTGACCAGTAACTAACAACCATTCATTACTGCAACACCAACATACACTTACAGCCTCACGCATTTAATTAGAGGCTGCGTCTCCAACTTACAGCACACTCTAAATTACCTACTCTGCATAACTATAAGTCTTGGAAGTTGTTCTGGGCCAGACTCGGAGCCAAAGTCACCTGTAACAGGAATCCCTTACCTGCATTTAGCTCCTCCACCGGCAAACACAAGGCACTCGCGACCTTCTCCAAGACCTTCTTCATCTCGGGCCCCTCTTTGAAGGCGCTCACCTGGCACATGGCCGCATCGTTCTCCTCCACCAGGGCTACAAACTTGGCGCAGTGATCAAAAAACCGCATCAAGGAATCGTTCACTTGGACCTCCACCTCTGAAAGCAAACGGGGGCATCAGGAGAAGCACCGCCATCCCCAAGGGCGCCAGCGCCCGGCCACCCCGACACCCTCCTGGGGACAGTCTGCCCACCACTGCAGTGTCCCACGGAGGGCACGCAGAGTGCGGGGTCCCCTCAGCCTGGGCATGGGGGACATGGCATTGGGCTCGCGGCTTCCCGCAGCCACGGGCCAGCGGGGAGGGCATAGGGCTCCTCCAGCCCCTCAGGGAGGGCATGGGACACCTGCAACCCCTCAGGAAGGGCGTGGGGCTCCTCCAGCTCCTTTGGGAGAGTTGGAAATCCCTCAGCGAGGCCATGCATCTCCCTCAGCTACTCAGGGAGTGCTGGGGGCTCCCTCATGGAGGGCATGGAACTCCCCCAGGTCCTTTGGCAGAACCGGGAATCCCTCAAGGAGGGCTTGGGAGTTTCTCGGAGGGGAACATGCAGCTCCCTCAGGGTGGGCACAGGACTCTGCCAGCCCCTAGAATCATAGAATCAGCTGGGTTGGAAGGGACCTTCGAGATCATCAAGTCCAACCCTTGATCCACTACCACTGCGGTTACTAGACCATGGCACTAAGTGCCACATCCAGTCTCTTTTTAAAAATCCCTAGGCGCAGAGAATCCACTCCTTCCCTGGGCAGCCCATTCCAATGTCTGACCACCCCCTCTGTAAAGAAATTCTTTCTAATATCTAACCTAAACCTCCCCTGGCACGTCTTGAGACCATGCCCTCTTGTCTTGAGACCATGCCCTCTTGTCTTGAGACCATGCCCTCTTGTCTTGAGACCATGCCCTCTTGTCTTGAGACCATGCCCTCTTGTCTTGAGACCATGCCCTCTTGTCTTGAGACCATGCCCTCTTGTCTTGAGACCCTCTTTGAGTCCTCAGCCTCTCTCCTTCTGGGAGGGTACGGGACAGCCCCATCCCCTTGGGGAGAGACGGGAATCCCTCAGGGAAGGCCTCCCAGGGACTTCCCCAGCCCCACTGGGAGGACACGGGAATCCCTCAGTCAGGGCACGGGTCTCCCTCTGGGAGCAGGGGGGGCTCCTTCGGTGAGAGCACAGGAGCCCCTCAACCCCCTCGGGAGAGCTGGGAATCCCTCAGGGAGGGTGTGGGACTCCCTTGACCTTCTAGGAGGGCGCGGGGCTCTCGCAGGGAACGGGGTCGGGTGTGCCGGACTCACCGTCGCCGCCGAGGCTGAGGTCGGGCCCGAGCCCGCGGCGGAAGGCGGCCCCGCTCTGCAGGCAGCGGTGCTTGGAGCTGCTGGCCAGCGCCAGGCGGCGGCGGGCGGCGAAGAGCGCGGGGAAGCGGGCGGCCAGGCGGCGGGCCAGCTGCTCCATGTCGCGCCGGCCCTGCGGCGCCAGCCGCCCGTCCAGGCTCTCCTCGTACCACATGGGCCAGGCGGCCAGCGCGGCGGCGGCGGGGCAGGCTGCGGGCTCCGCGGGCCGGCGGAGCAGCCGGGCGTGCAGCTCGCCCAGCCGGCGGACCTGCCCGGCCGTGGGGTAGCGGGTGCCGTGCCGGAGCACGGCGCGGAGCTGCAGCGGAGCGCAGGTGACGGGCGGCGACTCGATCGCGCCGGGACCCAGCGACAGCGGGTCGCGCACCAGGTGCGGGTTCACCTCCTCGTAGCGGGACTTGGTGCCGAAGTAGCCGCTCAAGCCCGCGCTCGCCGGCCGCAGGACGAGGAGCAGCAGGAGGAGAGGGGCGGCTGCCCGGCACGGCGCCATGGCGGCGACTGCCGCAGGAAGAGGCGGAGCGGCGGCGCCTCCTCACGGCTTCACCCGCGGGAGGCACCGCCCCAGCCCGGGGCTCTTATAGCCGGGAGGAGCGGAGCCGCGCCCCCACGGCTGCACCCTCCCCCGGGACCGCCCCAGCCCCGAACACTCACAGCCAGGTGAAGGAACCGCCCCCTCAGGGCTTCACCCGCCTCAGTCTGGGGGTTTCGTACCGAGGCCGAGCCGAGCCGAGCCGAGCCGAGCCGAGCCGAGCCGAGCCGAGCCAACCCCTCATGGCTTCACCCGCCCCTTCACAGGTCGCCTCAGCCTGGGGGTCTCGTACTCCGGCGGAGCGAAGCAGAGCCGCCCACCTCCCGGCTTCACCCGCCTCAGGAGCCGCCCCTCAGCCCGGGGTCTCGTACAGAGCTGTCCCTTCACGGCTTCTCCCGCCTCAGCCCGGGACACTCGCACCCGGCGAGGGAGTGGCGGGACCCCTGAGGGGAGCCATGAGCCGTCAGGCCTATTTTCGTACTTCCTTTGCCTCTGTGGAGCCTCGCGGACTGCAGGGAGCTCCGTAAACCCATAGAGGTTTACCCGCAGTATCAGACATGAGGGGAAAGGTTTATTGTCTCTGTGCAGGCGCCAATAACGCCAGGCAGAGCAACTGGATCGACTGCAGTAAGGAATGAGAGGCAGAGAAAAGGTACGTTTTCTTTGCATATAAAACTCAAAGCAAACCCCATGGGGCAGATGGGCTCCTGTGTCCCAGATGTGCTAGGTCTCAAGAATTTAATACTGCTCCTCCATCTTCCCTGCAGTTCTGCAATATATTTAGGATTACAGAAAATCCAACTTGTTTGACTGGTACTGTCAAACTGTCCCTGGTACTGTGGTACTGTCCCTGGTGTCCTGTTTCAGAAAATCTCTCTGTAGATGTAAAGCAGTAGCAGAAACTTGTTAAGAAATCCCTACCATGTTTTATTCAACAAATTAGTCTAATTAGCATTTAAATTAGCTAAATATTAAGACGTAAGCCTCAGCAAAACCCTGGACCTGGGCCATGCTGGAAATCGGGCAAGTGGGGATGTGGAAGTAAACTTTAGAGCTATCTCTGTTTCTCAGAGCTGTGTGAAAACTTCAGATAAGGTGTGCCTATCTCCAGCATCAGAAAAGCCTTGGCTTTGATAGATTTTTTTAAAAGTCAGCACGTTCTCTTTCTTTGTGCTTTTCCATGATAAAATTTCATCCCAAACCAGGAATGTTGCCAGAGGCTACATCTTCCCTCAGAGCCCACTTTGTCCTCCAACATGGGTAAGCTAACTCAAGAAGGGGCTTTCGAGGGTGTTTTTGGCCCCTTTTTTGCCAAAAAGCAGTTGGATTGCACTCAAAATACAGGCAGTGATGCTGTGAGGGGACTGTGTGTCACTGCTGCAGGGGTTGGCAGTGTGGGGCATGTGGCTTTTTCAGTAGAATCATAGAATCAATATCCTGAGTTGGAAGGGATCCATATGGATCATTGAATCACAGGATCATTTAGGTTGAAGAAGACCTCCAAGACGATCAAGTCCAACCTGTGCCTGATCCCCCCCTTATCACCCAGCCCAGAGCACTGAGTGCCACGGCCAGGCCTTCCCTGGACACCTCCTGGGCTGGGCACTCCAAACCTCCCTGGGCAGCCCCTGCCAAGGCCTCACCACCCTTTCCAGCAACAAATTCCTCCTCCTGTCCAACCTGACCCTCCCCTGGCACAGCTTAAGGCTGTTTCCTCTTGTCCTGTCCTTTGGGCTCTGCTCCCAGGGAACAAGGGAACTCCACCCTCCTGTCAGCGAGTTGCAGACAATGGTAAGACACATCCCTGAGCCTCCTCAGAGGAGTCCAACTTTGTTTAACATGGTTTTTGTGTTCCCAGCAGGAACAGGTGGAAATATGGAGCAGTGGAAAAACGAGTGCCAGCACAGAGTTTGCAGCCAGGGATGCTTCCAGCCAGGACAGGTATCCAGAGAGCCACCAATATTGGTAATAATCACAGGATCAGATTGGGTCAGGCTGGAAGGGACCACAGTGAGGCATCTGGTCCCACCTCCCTGCTCCAACAGGGCCATCCCAGAGCACAGGGCACGGGAGTGTGTCCAGACAGCTCTGGAATATCTCCAGTGAGGAGACTCCACACCCTCTCTGGGCAGCCTGTTCACTGCTTGGTCACTGCACAGATTCTTCCTCCTGTCCAGCTGGAACTTCCTGGGCATCAGTTCCTGCCCGTTCCTCTTGTGCCATTGCTGGGCCCCCTGAGCAGAGCCTGCTCCATCCTCTGCCCCCTCCCTGCAGATACTCAATCCCATCCCGTGGCATCGCTGGCAGCATGGAATGAAGGCATTGTGATAATCTATCCAGAAAAGCTTAGAGAGGCTTAGAAAAGCAAAGAATAAAAAGAGTCGTCCTGTGGAAAAGCCTGAGCACGCTGGTGACACATCAGGTTATAAAACCATTTGGGCAAAAGCATAAGCAAAACATCCCCAGTGCTGATTATACCCGTTTTCACATAAACCCTCACTTCTGAATAGGTAACAGTTTGTAGCTAAGGAAACAGAGTTGTCTGTAGCAAAAAGCGAGCCTTGTTGTTAACAAAAACATCTCCAGTCTCATGAGAAAGGCTTAGCTTTTGGCCCACAGGATGTCCTGGGGAGACCTATGTTTTACACAGTCAGATTTCACTCCCTGCCTACACAGTCAGGCTGTTGCTTATACAGTTGACAACTTGCACTGAATAAATAAATTTTCATGGTAGAAAATATGGGAATAAGTAAGTTTTAAAGCTTCTGGGCAAAGTTCTGGGCTCTCAAAGCTAAGCAGACTTAGCTGTCTCCCAGTGATACTGTGCAGGGCTACTTGGCACGTTTCCTGCTGGCTTTGGGAAAGGAAAAGTATGACTGCAAACTACATTATCTTCTTGGAGGCTTTGGCTTGACCCTCTGTAGTGTGTGAAAGGTTACCTCTTATCAAGCAGAATGGCAACTTTCAGGGTATAGAGCAAGAACTGTGGACGGGGGGGGATTTTGTGCCGTTTGTTTCATAAAGATAATCCAGGGTTGGATTTGTGATGTCTGAACACCACCAGCTGTCCTCAAATCCATCTCACTTGACAGGTAACGCACTCGGTTGTTCTGCTGGGGATTCCATCACGAGACCCTTGTGTGTGAGCCACACTGAAGGGTGTGAAGGAAGAGGGAGCAAATTCCATGGTGATTCAGAGGACAATCTCCCCAGTGCAGAGGTGGAAACCCCATTGCACCTCATTTTAATTGCCAGTACCGTGGAGCAGGTAAACAAACTCTTAATGACTGCACGTGCATTTCACTGCTCATGGAGCTGTGCTGGGAAGGGCTCAGGTTAAACCCCAGTTTGTGCACAAAGGTGAAGCTAAACGCTGGCTATTGTTTTAGAAAAGAGGACACCACTATAAAACAGTAGTTTTCAGGAGCAGTGAGACAAACAAAACTGGTTTTATCATTTGTTTAAGTGTGGGTCTTTTAGATTTAAATGGTTCCTCAAAAATTATTCCGGGGGCTTTGTAATTTTACAAGGCTGGACTAAATTGGTAAGTAAGCGTTTCAAGAGCAGCACAGAGAAGGAATTTGGATTTCAGGTTGAAAACAGGTCCAGAGGGGATAAAATGCAAATACTCCAACATAATTCCATAGTTTATATGAGGCACATCTACCACAATAATTCCTAGCACATCATCTGTTACAACAAAACCAGCATGGAACTACTTACAGTGCAGTTTTCAGAAAATAGTGTCTTAAGTTGGTTTGAACATTAAATTGTTCAGTTATGTCATTTGAATGGTTTCACGGGATTTTTTTCTATGTGTCTGTTAAGACATGGATAATCTCATTAATGAGATATCACTCTATAAGGAGTCAGGACAAGTCCAGTTCATATCCCAGAACCATGGACAAAGCATTTACACAACAGCCATGTTACCATTTTCATCCTCCACAATATTGTCATTTTCTTTTTCATTCTTGTTTGTGTTTAAATTAGAAGCCAAAAGCATTTACAAACATACCTGTTCCAAATGCAACATTATCAGATTGTTCTCTCTCCCCTTCTCCTTTATCTTTTTTGTTTCTTTCCATTTTCAAGTGGGGTGATGTTGAGGGTGGTTATTTCATGACTCATGTTTCCATTCAGTAGCATTTTTTTGTTCTCTTACAGAGAGTGCAGTCAAATTAGTCCTGTCCTGAACAAGTTCTTTATTTCTGCTTCAGCTGTGGATTTTCCATAGAGGTGTCTCTCAATTTCCCACCCAAGCAACGTTCCAAATGACTGAGGAAGTTAATGCACCAACCTCTTATGAAAGCACCTTTTTTCTTATCAATCCTTCCTGCTCCTCAGTGCTTTGGTGGCCTGTAATTGCAATTAATGGTGATATATTTCTTTAGCAGTCAAAGGGCAGAAAAACCATAGTTTACTGCATCCCTGGCTGAGTGTATGCTACTACCTGGTCTTCTCAGGAGTGAAGAAACTGCTCCCGTGGCCAGTCTGAGCCTTGGGGTAATTCCCATCATACAGAACTGCCTGCCTGCAGCTGTAAAAGTCAGGAGTGGTTCTAGGTTTCAGCTCTCTGTATAACGCCTTAAAAACCAGTGATATCAATTCCATGGTCCAGGGAGGAAAAGGTGTCACCCTTGAATTTTGTGTTCTGTTTTCTTTCCCATGCAAACTCATTCCTTTACTTTCAAGGAATGGATCTCCAAGCAAAGATCTCTTCCTGCTGGTTTGCAGCCATCCCTTATTATCTGGTGGCCAGCTGTGGTTTTAGGAGAAGAAATAATTATAGAATCATAGAATGGTTTGGGTTGGAAGGGACCTTAAAGCCCATCCAGTGCCACCCCCTGCCATGGGCAGGGACACCTTCCACTAGCCCAGGTTGCTCCAAGCCCCGTCCAACCTGGCCTTGGACACTTCCAGGGATCCAGGGGCAGCCACAGCTTCCCTGGGCAACCTGTGCCAGGGCCTCCCCACCCTCACAGGGAACAATTCCTTCCCAATATCCCATTCTTCCCGTATCTAACCTTGTCCTCTGTCAGGGGGAAGCCATTCCCTCTCATCCTGGCACTCCAGGCCCTTGGAAATAGTCTCTCTCCATCTTTCTTGCAGGCTCCCTTCATGTAGGGAGGTAATTTTATGTCTGCAATCAGGTCACCCCAAAGCTTCTCCTCTCCAGGCTGAACAATCCCAACTCTCCCAGCCTTTCCTCCCAGCAGAGCTGCTCCAGCCCTCTCATCCTCTTGGGGCCTCCTCTGGACTGGCTCCAGCAGCTCCATGTCCTTGCTGGGCTGTTCCCAGGGCTGGAGCAGCTCTGCAGGGGGGTCTCCCCTGAGGGGCAGAGGGGCAGAATCCCCCCCTGCCCTGCTGCCCACGCTGGGGGATCAGCCCAGGGCACGGGGGGTTTCTGGGCCGGGGCAGGTCCAGCCTCTGCCCCACCAGCACCCCCAGGGCCTTCTGCCTGGGCTGCTCCATCTGCTCATCCCCAGCCTGGATTGATCCCAGGGGTTATCCTGATCCAGGGGCAGCACCAGCACTTGGCCTGTTAGTTGTTGTCAGTCTTTGAGCTTTGCAGTCCCAAAGGACCAGGAAAGTCAGGCACTCGGGAGTGGTGCTATTGGGACACTCTGCTGGGTGTCATCTTCAGACCAAGGCATTGGCTCAGAGCAAAACCTGTCCTTGATTCCTTTGCTGTTGAGTTATTCTCCCTTAGCAAGTGAATTCCCAGCTTTGAAGGCAGAAAGCAAACTCAACAGCATCCAAATGCATCCTCCAGACAAGCCAACTTTATCTTACTCAAGCAGATGAGCGCTGCAGACATCCTGCCCAGCCAGCAGCCCAGGTGTGATCTCCAGGAGAGTGTCACTGTTCTGGCTCTGGGCCTGGGCAGGAGGGGTGGGGCAGGGCAGGGCAGGGGCGAGCTGATGGGAGTCTGATCTGGAGTAAAGAGGGGCAGAAAGATGGAGGGGTGTGGTGGAGACTCACAGGAGGTGGAGGGTGTGGGCTCAGAGCAGCTTTTGGGTCACGCCTTCACACTTGGAGATGATGCACCAGCACAGCAGCTTTGGGGGTTTCTTGTGCTCTTTGTAGCATCAATAACTGAGCTGTTTTTATTTCTCCCACGAGGAGGGTAACCCTTTTCCCCGAGAACTTCCCTGGCTCACATGCAGCAGCTTGTGTTTGTGCTTAGCAAGCACAGCTGAGTTGCTGCTGCTGGTGGGTGAGATGGTGGCATCCAGAAACCCAGGCTGTTGATCCTCTGTCAGTTGGCATCACATCTCAGCCCAGTGCAAAGCCATGTCAGCAGAGTGGGGCTCACTTTGATGCATGTTTTTGTACCCTGGGTGCAAAACTGCTTTGATCTGGGGACATTGCCGGGTCCCTGCTGCTTCTTCGGAAGTGTGGGCTCTTCAGAGGCACTTCCTGCTCTTCTGGGGAGCCCTTTGTGTTCTCTGTGAGCAGAGAGCAGGAACACGTTCACTGCTCCCAAGGAAAGCAAGGGGCTTTGCCTTACCTGATGGCACATTCTGGTTGGCAGTCGGAGAACTGGAAAAGGAACGACACGTGCACTGATAATTACTGCTTTCTGCAAAAAGGGTTGAATCCAGATCTCATCCATTCTGTCCTAATGGAGAGAGAGGGACCATCTCCTAATACTTTTGGTGGCTACTTTTTGTTCATTTAAGTGGCCTGTAATGAGGGCAGAGCCACCACCTGATTGCTGTTGGGAATGGCTCCAGAGGCACAGCCATGTCCTAAGGAGGCTGTGTGTCACATGCCTTGTTCTCCCAGAAAACACGGAAACCTCTGGGGATCCCGAGTGGTTTGGCCTCTTTGCAAGCAGAGTTTCTGGTCTGGCAGTGTGGCTTCACCCTGTGTGGGCAACTCTCTCAGCCTGGCCACCCCATAATTATGTGGTTGTCTTTCTGGAGCACGTCAGGCCCTTCCAGTTCTTGAGCAGTGTGACCCCACACAGCAAAACAGTCGGGCTGTGGGATGGCTTGGAATGTCAAAAACACAGAGATAAATTCAGAAAGCCTCAAAATCCAGCCAAGCTGGGTTTTCCAAGACTAAAAATAAATAATAACAGTTTCTTTTTCCAGGTAAGTAAGAGGAGGATAGCAACTACACAATGTGGATGTGTGCTCTGTATATGGAAAAGGAAAATTTCTGGATTGTATTTTCACCAAATAACAGGCAGAAAGAAACTCAAAGATTCAAACATGCTCAATGCAAGGGACTAGTCAGAACAGTGAAAGAACTGGACAGGACAAGAGCAAATGGCTTCAGGTGGCACCAGGGGAGGCTCAGGTTGGCCAGGAGGAGGAATTTCTTGCTGGAAAGGGTGGTCAGGCCTTGGCAGGGGCTGCCCAGGGAGGTTTGGAGTGCCCATTCCAAGGAAGGACCGGACATGGCACTCAGTGCTCTGGGCTGGGGGACAAGGTGGGCATTGGGCACAAGGTGGACTCGATGGTCTTGGAGATCTTTTCCAACCTAAATGATTCTGTGATCCCACAAACTGACCAGAGCAATTAATTAACTATTTAGTCCAGTGGCATTCTTTTCTGTATGGTTTTGTCAGACCGGGTTCGGGCTCGGGTGGCCAAAAAAGGCCATAATAACTAAGTGCTGACAGCACAAAGCTCAGCAGTGACCCAGTGGAGAGAACAAGTCAGAGGTGGGCTGAGGTTTAACAGGGAGGACATTATCAGTGCAGACAGGGAGAGATTAACACTCCCCACTGTGGCACTGCCTCAGTCACAGCACGGGCACCCACAGCCACACCCACCCACGGGCAGGATGGCAGGGAAGCGCTGCCGGGGTGGTGCACAGTGGTACAAAGAGGGCACTCAGATGGGTGCAAACTGGACATGAGTGAACGTGGGCTGGACACGAGGAAGATTCTCATCTGGACAGGGCAGCTTTGGGAATAGTCTTCCAGCAGTCTGTGACCCAGCTGGCCTCAAGATAAGCTTGGCAAGATAAACTTCAAGATTAACTTCCTCCGTGAGAGGGAGGAGGTGGTTTGCCTGCCACTGATGGGAGATACTGAGCTTGGTGAGACAGGATGCTTTTGGTCCTGTGCCCTGTTCTCCTACTCTGCTTCCAGCCAGAGGTTCAAGCCTGCTTTTATGACCAAGCTTCTTGCCCAAGACAACAGGGCTGTTGTAGTGACAATGCCAACAGCGTGACTTCCCCTGGCCAGGGCCATCCATCCTCTGCAAAAAAGAGGGACAGAGGAGCTCTGAAAGAGCTTCAGAAAAACTCAGTGTCAGGAGTTGGCATGAAACAAATCCAACTGTATCACGCTGCATTCAAAGCCACATCTTGTTAAATCATTCAGGGTGAAGAACTGGAAAGGGGGGCAGTTTGCCAAGTTATTCAGCAGATGTACAGTCACGGCTGGCCAGCAGCTTTCTAAAATTACAACAGGCATCTAAGACAGATTTTCTTCATGACCAAGGCACCTTTTTAGGTGATTCAGTAAACAAAATGTTGTCTGGTAACGTTTCTCCTAATCCTAAGGCAGAAAATCATCCTTGTGCTACCGCTTTTCAATTCCTTCTACATTTTTTATTGCTGCTCAGAGTTTTTATTTTCTTTTAAAAAGTGTTGATCGTCCACATTACCCTTAGAAAAACCAAGGCCATGTTAACTTTTATCTGCCAATGGATGTAAGAAGCCGTTTTATAGATATTTATTTCCAGAACTTTAGAGGCAATTTAAATGCCATTCAACATTTCTTTCTTATCTGGACTAGTTAACTTTGCCACTTTATTTTTTCCACAGGAGGTAACAACTCACTGCTGGCTCACTTCTCTGTGTGCTCTTCACTGCCTTGTTTTGTGAAGCTTACCTTTCATCTCCTCTAGATTTGAGAGATGGTGAGGCATTAGGAAGCCAAAGAAATTACTGTACTTGCTAATACCCTCACACAAGAGGAGAAGCAAATATCAAAATGAACTCCTAATCCCTTCGGTGTTAAGATGAAGACAGGTGCTTGTTCTGTCCTCCCCAAACTCTGCAGCCATGCCAAAAGTACATCATGGTTATGGTAGCAAGGACAGTCCAGACCAGTTGTCACAGAATCCCCGAATCATTCAGGCTGGAAAAGCCCTCCCAGCCCATGGAGTCCCCCCTGTGCCCGATGCCCACCTTGTCCCCCAGCCCAGAGCACTGAGTGCCACGGCCAGGCCTTCCTGGGACACCTCCAGGGCTGGGCACTCCAAACCTCCCTGGGCAGCCCCTGACAAGGCCTCACCACCCTTTCCAGCAACAAATTCCTCCTCCTGGCCAACCTGAGCCTCCCCTGGCACAGCTGGAGGCCGTTCCCTCTCCTCCTGTCCCTTGTTCCCTGGCAGCAGAGCCCGACCCCCCCCGGCTCCCCCCTCCTGTCAGGGACTTGCAGAGCCAGAAGGTCCCCCCTGAGCCTCCTTTTCTCCAGGCTGAGCCCCCCCAGCTCCCTCAGCCCCTCCTGCTGCTCCAGCCCCTTCCCCAGCTCCGTTCCCTTCCCTGCACACGCTCCAGCCCCTCCGGGTCTCTCCTGTTGAGGGCCCAGAACTGGGCCCAGCCCTCGCGGTCCCTCAGCGGTGCCAGCACAGGGGACAATCCTGCCCTGCTCCTGTGCCCACACCATGGCTGGCACAGCCCAGGGGCCCTTGGCCTTCTTGCCCCCCTGGGCACAGCCGGGCTCGTGTCCAGCCGCTGTCACCAGCACCCCCAGGGCCTTTCCCAGCTTTGCAGCCCCTCTGCCCCAGCCTGGAGCTGCAGGGGTTGGTGTGACCCAAGGGCAGGACCCGGCACTGGGCCTTGTTGTCCCTCAGCCCACGGATCCAGCCTGTCCAGCTCCCTCTGCAGAGCCTTCCTGCCCTGCAGCACATCAGCACTCCCACCCAACTTGGTGTTGCCTGCACACTTACTGAGGGTGCAGCCAATAAATCTCACACTCAAACTGACTGAAATCTGTTCTCTGTGCTCACAGTCTGTTTAGTTCTGGCCCTTACGTATCGAGCTGGTTTTATGTTTTCCAGGCAGTGTGGGTTGCAAACAAAGCATATAATCCACGAATGCTTTTGGAAAGGTTTTTCTCCACCCAAAGCCAGGCTGAGACTGGTGGCAAACAGAGCTTTGCAGAGGAAAGATGTTGTTTTGCTCTGCAGCTTTGCCCAGAGCTCAGCTGATCCTGCCTGTGTTTCCGAGCACAGATTTGTATAACAGGAATGAAGGGGCACGTCAGTCATCGGGCTCTTTCTTTTAGCACCGTTAGCAGTTACAGCACAAAAGGCAAATGAACAGAAAGAGGCATTCAGCTGGGGTTAGCTGAGTCTTAGTCTTTTGTCTGGAAAATCCTTAACTTCCCCATTGAAGTCTGGAGTAACAAATTAAAAACTTTTGTCTGCTTGCCCCTCCGAATCAGTGCGTGTCAGCAACACTTTGAGCTTGGATAAAGGCAAAGAGAGTTGTGGGCTGGGTTTACCGTTCATTAAGGTAAATTCATTTACTCTTCTTTATACAGGGTTGAAAAGTGCTGCCCACTACGACAACAGTGCTCGGGGCATGGGCCTAGAGAGGGGGAGGCTGGAGAAACAATGCTGCCATGTTCTGCTCTGGGAATGCCTTTGAGCCTCGTGTGGAAAGCAGGGAGCTATGAAAATCACCAGTGGGCTGGGCTGTTCAGGAGCCTTGAAGTCAGGCTTTAGAGTTTCATAAGCAGCAGAGTCTCTTTTTCAATCAGTGCTTTTATGACTGGGGAAACAGTGCTTGGTAGAACAGAGCTCTTATTTCTCTTGGCTTTCCTGACACTTGCTCTGATTGAATGTCTGTTTCTTTCACTCCTGTCAGGATAAAATCTTTTCTTTTTGGCAGATTTCCCTCGCTGGAATTCACTTCTGCAATTGATATGTTAACAGTGCAGGGCTGTGTATTGATTTTGTAAAACCTTTTACTTAAAATGCCAGGATAATAATTTACTTTGCTTGTCATTGGATCCCCTTTTGCTCAGGCACTGACTGCACTTCTTTAGCTGTGGATGTGAAATAAGCCTCATTGAAATTTGGCCAGATCTGAGCTGTAGCATTAGTTGTACAATGTGTTAGTACCCAAACCCATCATTTGGGAAGTTTCCATACCTTTCCTCCATAATGTGCTGTTACACATGTTCACTACATTAACACATGTACCTTTGAGGGGTGGAAATGTTCTCCAGGAGACCCACAATCCGTGACTGTCGAATGAATTCACTTGTGAACTCATTTTGTGTAAAAGGGAGTCTTATAACCATTTATCATCTTGAAAGGAATTCCTTAACCATTATGGAAAACAGCCACCTACAATTATCACTCAGTAATTTAAAATGCCAGTTGCTTTCCTTTCTGACACAGAAAGTATATGTCTATGCATGCAGTAAAGGTATTTAATAATCACATGCTGCATTAACAGGATAGGAAAATTAATCCTATCCAATATAAAAGTATAAATATCATTAGCTGAATCGAGATGAACGTGACGTTCCCGGTGAGTGAGTCTATTTTTGGGAAATCATGGGGTTGGAATAAGATTAA
Organism: Pipra filicauda; assembly: GCF_003945595.2. NCBI lineage: Eukaryota > Metazoa > Chordata > Aves > Passeriformes > Pipridae > Pipra > Pipra filicauda. Next base: position 289,866 of record NW_024104761.1, read on the forward strand.
AATAAAAAAGAGGTGACACTTGGCTCTTCTTGCTAACTGTAAAATATTCCCTCTTCTATGGAGAGGTTGCAGCTTGTTCTTTTCATAAAACCTCTGGTTTAGCTTCCCTATAATTTCAGCCTGAGAAACTCCAGCTAAACTTTGGGGCTGAAGCAGATCATCTGACTACAAGCAGTGTAGTGACAGGACAAGGGAGGATGGACTCAGACTAAAGGAGAGCAGGTCTAGATTGGATATTAGGAATAAATTCCTCCCTGTGAGGGTGGGAAGGCCCTGGCACAGGTTGCCCAGAGAAGCTGTGGCTGCCCCTGGATCCCTGAAAGTGTCCAAGGCCAGGTTGGACGGGGCTTGGAGCAACCTGGGCTAGTGGGAGGTGTCCCTGCCCATGGCAAGGGGTGGAACCAGATGATCTTTAGGGTTCTTTCCAACCTAAACCATCCCAGATTCTGTGATTCTGTGACACAGACGTTGCCTGTTTTTGCAAGTTTACAAAACAGCTCGTTTGAAACAGTGGCTTGTGCCACCCTTAGGAACCCCCTGAGCTCCAGGACTGTTCAGACTTTTCACGAGGTAAAAATCTCTCAGTTGGAGTTAGCCAAAGCTGTTGTTTATCTCATGGAATATTTTAGAAGTCAATCTGTTCCTTCTGTTGTCGGTGTATTTTTACTCCGATTTAAATAGACACAGAACAAAACACTTGTGGTCTGTGTGTTTAAAGATCCTGCCTGGGCTCTTTTGTTCCGACCAAAGCTGCTGATGGCAGCCCAAATATCCTTTTGCAGTTCCTGTAGCCATCATAAATCTTCCTGCTATTGACCAAGTGTGTTCTTCCGAGCTGTTTATTTAATAAGGATCAACGGTGTTTGCATCTGAAACCATCGCGCCATTACGGTTTCGAGCTCCTCCGTAACTTTGCACAAGGAAAACACGCTTTGCAAAAGCTTTGATTACGGCAGCCAGGGCTGGAGATCTCCCCTTGGAGGTTTTCAAACTGTGTGTTTGACTCCTGAGTGCACAGTGGCATTTGGCTGCCGAGGCAGGCAGAGCCAGGGAGCCCATTACAGCGTGCGGTCGGAACAAGGGCTAATTCATCACCGAGAACAACTTGGGGCTGACACGGAAAGTCAGCGCTTCTTCAGGCACAGGGGAGCCAGCTAATTCTTCCAAGACCTTAGAGCACGTTATTTTTAGCTGGAAGTAACCACGGGCTGCTGAACACGAAGAGGACCTGTGAGAAGGTCTCGCTGCAGCAGCTCTGTGCTCCGTGTGCACCAGCAGAGCCGGCAGGGCCTTCGCATCTGACTCCCTGTGGCCATTCCTGTACGGACCACACACGCTTGGGTCACCCAAAGGAGAGGAACAGTCCTTTCTAAATGCCCCTTTTCAAAGGATTTAGGGACAAACAAACAAAAGGAGGTACTGCTTGAGACAGAAAGGAGTCAGCAAAATTGCTTCAGTTTGCTCTGTGCTCTCCATGGAGATGGCAATGGTGTCCACATACAGCTCTGGTCTCCAAAGGCAGGAGGAAGGGATCTAGAAAGGAATGCTAAGCTGTTTTCTAAAGGATATATAAGAGGTTACTGGGAGAGCCCAGAAAGAGCCGAGGGCAGCTGGACCCAGGATGACAGAGCTGGTACTGGAGTCCTTGTACTCAGCTCAAAGGCACAGCAGAGCAGCCCTCAAAACTGTGTGGTCACCACCAAGAGAAAGACTGAGTTAAGGGCCACTTTTCCCAAGGAGATGAACTAAGACTGACCTGGGTGGGATGGCTGAGTGCTATCGTGACTAGGAGACCTCACAGGAGTGCCCAGCCACACATGAACCCAATGATCTTCCCAAACCGACAGCTCTGGGACAAACTACAGTTAAATAAGAGATTTATCTCGAGGTGTCTGATCTTTTCAGTGGTAAAAAGTGGCTCTGGGGCACAGAGGAGTGAAACCAGTGTGGTGGGAGCTGCATCCTTGGAGCACGGCTGTGGCCTGAGCATGGGGCAGAGAAGGATACAGGGACCATCTCAGACAACATCCAAGAAAGGCTTCAAGTGGCAGCAAAAGGAAAGAAATGACAGGTCAAGCTCCCAGCCAGGCTTCCTAACCAGGGCAAAGAAATCTTTGCAATGGTGAATTTGGCTCTCTGAATCACAGCCCTTTGCTGAGCTCAGCCACACTGGTTGCAGAACCACCCCCAGGGCACAGAGATAAGAAAGCTGTTGTCACCTCAGGATTAGTGGGGTTTAAAATAAGCCAGAGAAGGGCCTTTATAAGGGAACAAACCCAGTGCAGCAGTGCCCCTGCTCTCAGTTCCAGCCCCAGGGACTGCTCCCTGCCTTGCCCTTGTCCCCTGTGAGACATCACATCTTCTACAGGTCAGTAAAAGATGTGCAGGTGTTAATCCAGGCTGTCCCCAGGTTCTTCTGCTGTGAGATCAAGCTAAAGATCCCAGTACATGCCATTCACTTAAGAGTTGGACTCGATGATCCTTGTGGGTCCCTTCCAGCTCAGAATGCTCTGTGATTCTGGCAGGAGGCAAACCCACCTGTGCTCACCTTGACTCGGGGAGAAGGGATCAGCAAATCAGAGGCAGGACTTGGCCCACTGAGGTGTTTGGATACAGCAGGTAGCAGGGCTTAGGTGGAGAAAAATGTTCTTTAATCATCATCTTTTACTTTATCTCAATTAACTCTGTTATGCTAATACAGTGTTACTGATTAAAGACCCTAAGCTCCCCTGTAATAGTCCTGAATTACTGTCAGGATAATGAGATTTCCATTTCTAAACGTCCTGTGCCTGCCATCCAAATCACATCTGCATTCATGTACATGCCCAACACGAATTATTCTCCCAACATTTACATCAAACATCCTTCCTGCATCAAAAACACTCAGTTGGAAACAGCTTTCCCCTGGTTTAGAGCTCAGCTCAGGACTATTATTATCAGCCCTGTGCTGTTACTGCTGTGTGTTTAAGCGGGTGTTGAAGGACGTTGGCAACACTTGGTGCACAAGGCTGAGCTCTGAGGGACAGGAGGTGACACTGGATGAGCCATTTTATTAATAGTGTCTAATATCTCCTTCTTGCACCAAATACAGTAATGATATCACACCCAGCCATGGTTAAGCATCACATTGCTGTTTCTAGCCAGGACAGAGGCAACAGACAACAGCAGTGTCACCATAAAAGTGAGGGCAGCAAAGAAAATGATTGCCAGGATGTCTGACAGGGAAGCCACCGCCCTGGTCACGCTGTTTGGTACAGCCAGGTGACAATCCCAGCTCTGGATCTGAACCTCAGCACAGCCCATCCAGTGAGAGCTTGTTTTAGGATGAGGCTGCTGTGTTGACCTGAGCTTTAGATGACCTCTTGTGATGCCACCTCCATGAACACACTCAGCTCAGCCTGCCAGGTTACCCGGTGGCACAGCACCCTCCAGGAGGAATCCCCTGCCTTGGCCAACTCGATTTTATTCAGATTTAATTTTGTTCCAACTCCCTCATTCCAAATCAGGAGCAAAATTTTTTTGCTATGATTTATGATGTATTAAATGTTAAAAAGATAGTGGCCATTATTAATGACATTTAAGTCTTTCCTAGCTGTAAGGTAGCCTAAAATTAGTTTCAAGGAAACCTGCACTGTGATCTCAGATACCAGCAAGAGGCCAAACACGTTACACATCCTCTTTTATGGTCTCACAGTATTAGCCCAATTTGCAGAACAAACACATTCAGCCCTCAGCCCCTGTGCTGTGACCCATGGATAACCCAGCTAATAGGATTGACACGTCTGACCAGCGGGCACAAAACTCCTGCGGAATTTGACGGGAGCGGCTCCACCTCCCGCGTCCTTCCCGCAAACCCTCTGCCAGCGCCTCCTCTGAAAGGCACTCGCAGCCCAAGCCAGGGGGGGCTGAACCACCCCCAGGACCAAGGAGCTCTCAGGTGCCTTTTTTTTTGCTTTAGCAAAGGTGTAAATGACTTTTTTTCGCACTGATAACTTGTGCAGCCACCCTGAAGGCTCCACGGAGCGAGGAAGTTGTATCCTTATGTTTTATACGGTTAATACTATTTTGCAGTTCTCCTCAAGTAATGTATGTGAGCTCCACTTGGATTTTGGTGTTAAACCTTCAAGTTACCAACATTTGCCATCAAAATGAGAACCTCAGCATGAGGTTCACTCCTTCTTTCCTTTCTTCCTAAAGGCAGCATTAGATTATTGTATCTAGAGGTTGTTACAGGGAAAACTGTACAAGCACTGAAGCTGGAATAATGTTTGATCCTTGTCCTTACAGGGAAAACTGTACAAGCACTGAAGCTGGAATAATGTTTGATCCTTGTGCTCACACGGAGAAACTGGTGGCCTATAGATTTCTCTGATTTTATATCTTTATCACGCTGGTAAGAGGATTTCCATCTGTTTTTTGAGAATCTGGGGTTTCCCTGAAAGGTATGAGGGGATCCAGACAGAGATTTTATTCTGTTTTAAAGACAGAGTCACAGAATAGCCAGAGTTGGGAGGGATCCACAAGGATCATCCAGTCCAACTCCTGGCCCTGCACAATCCCAACAATCCCACCTTGTCCCTGAGAGCGTTGTCCAAACCCTCCTGGAGCTCTGTCAGCCTTGGGGCTGTGCCCACTGCCCTGGGGAGCCTGGTCAGTGCCAACCACCCTCTGGGGGAAGAACCTTTTCCTAATAACATGTCCTTAATTCCCCTGGACTGCTGCATGACAGCAGTGGGGTTGGGAAGGGGGCTCTGGAGATCTCCACTCCAGGGCAAGACTACTGCCTGCACTCAGTCAGGACAGCCATATTATTATTATTATTATCGTTGTTATTGTTATTATTATAAAAGGAAGCTTGATTTATAGTCCTTATTCTAATCTGAGGAATAGAGCTGGCATAGTGACAAAGGACACAAATCACTAAGCAGCTTTAAGCACTGAGTTGAACATGATAACTACTAAACCCACTTAGTAGAAGCTCATGCTGATGTTAGTCCCATTATCAGAGCTGCAGTCACTGGGATCAGGAATTAGTTTTTAAAATACAGAGTTTTTTTCTTCCTTTAGGCTGGCTTGAAAGGCAACTGCTGCCCCTACAGGGAAAACTGAGAAAATCCAGCCTAGGAAAGAAACTTGTGCCCTCCCCGGGTGCCAGCACCACAGGAGGACAAAATCCCCAAACCATTTGGCAATGGCAGTTCCCAGAACAATGTGAGGTGAAGGACAAATACAGGGTGTGACCTGAAAAGGCCTCTGGACTCAGCTCCCAGGACGGAGCAGGAAGGAGAGCTGTCACTGGGTGACATCTCTGGGCTCAGCACAGACCACACAGAGCTTGACTAGGAGCCTCCACGTGTCCTTTGGCTCCTGCTGCTTGGATGCCGTGGAGGTGACATTGTCTGGAGCTCAGTGGCCTGGCACAGGGGGACAGCCCTGGACCTGTGCCCAGCTTCACTCCAGGCAGGCTTTCCTGGTGACTTGAAGATGATCTGGGGGCATCACCCTGTTTTCCAACTTGACATGAGGTGGGTGGCAGGTTAAGCGGGGAGCACATCCTCCTGCTCCACACCAGGAAGGCCACAGCTGGATACTGGGGCCAGTTTGGGGCTCCAAGGGATCTCCAAAGCCTAGGGACACCCCGGCAGGGTGGGTGGCAGCCAGGGCAAGCAAGGAGAGACTGCGGGAGCTGGGCTTCCTCAACCAGAGGAGGAGGCAAAGGGGGATCCAGTGGCACCTCCTTCTGCCCAAAGACATCTCGGAGACAGTGGGGATGGACTCTGCTTGGAGGGGCACAGTGTGAGCCCCTGAGGCTCTGGCACAGCTGCAGCAGCTGGAAACAGCAGCTGGTCCCAAGGAAACAGCCCATCCCCACCAGGATCCCCATCCCTGGGATGTCACCACTCACTCCAACACAGCTGCCAGGGACCTGCTGCAGCTGGGAGCGGGGATGGAGCAGAGACCCCCGCCCCAAGGTACCTCAGCCTGTAATGGCACATCTGGGGACATCAGTGTCGAGGTGACCATCTCCAGGACTTGCTGGAGAGTGGAGAGCTCCGTGCTGGCTGAGAACTAGTCCTAGCAGTTGGATTCAGAGAATTCCTGAAAGGCTATAGTAGGATGGGGCAGGGACTTCACTGCTGCTGCCTCTGTGAAGCACCCAGTTCCCACTCGTCTTCTTACAACATAACTGCTACACCCTTTGCTGCAAGAAATCTGCCTCTTCCCAGCCTCTGCCACACTGCTAACTCAGCCTGGAGCACTTACAAAGCCATTGCCTCCCGTTCTCCCAGGATTTTAGCATGCTGCTTGGAGAATAAACCTGCTGGCAAAGTGAATGCAAGGCAATCTTCTCTTTTGAAAGCTGGCAGCTCACCGGGGCTCCCCGAGTCACTGCAGAGACACAGCACAGGTGAAACCCCACCCTGGTGCTGCTGATTTCCCAGAGCAGGCTTTTCTCCTTCTTCTAACTCCTGCCTGGAGAGGTAACTGAGCTTTAACAATTCCATAATTAATGTCTCTTGGGCTGCTGGACCTGCCTGAGCAGGCAGGCACCGTCTGCAGGGAGGAGGAGGATGTGGCAATGCCGGCTTGGAGTGGGTCGGCTCCGCTCCGGGATCACCCGAGCCCTGCTAGTGCGTGTGTGGGCCTGCAAAACCCTTTTGGGAATAAGCACAGGTTTTCCAAGGAAAAAGGCACACAGAGACACGCAGCACAGCAACAATCCACGCCCACCTTTACGTTTATTTATTTACAGTTCATGTCAGGGGTGGGAGAAAAAGCTTTTGGAACGAGCAGCACTGGCACGGTGGGAAAAATCAAGGGCTGCAGCATGTGAGGTGCAGTTCCTATAGGAGTTTCCAAGCAAATCAGATCCAAACTCATACCACAGCATGCAGGAGGACAGAGATAATGACCCTGTCGAGCTGCTGGTGTAACACTGCTGTCCCTGTCCCCTGGTACTGCTCAAGACCCTGCAACAGGGAGAGGGTGGCACTCCAACAGCCGTGCTCCTCCCTGTTGGGAGGGGTGGAAAGCACGTGCTGGTGTTAAAAGCCATTGTTCAAATCAATCTGCTCCATAAACAGGTGCTGGGGACTGTCCTGAGGAGTTTTGACAGGGCTCCTTGGAAGAGGAGGCAGCACGGAGCGCCGGAGCCAACGGTGATGGAGAAAAGGAGGTGAGGGGTACAAAAAGCCTGGGAGCCACCACTTCCAGGAGACACACCACTTTCTGGAAAGAAAACGGCTTTTTTCCCTAAGAAGCACAGCAAACTCTGTTAGCAGTGAGACACTGCACTTTCAACAGGGATCCTCTGGGCAAGGCCGTGACAGCCTGTGCCTCTGGGAATCCCACTGGTCCTATAGTGAGAACTGTTGGCTTGTTTTCCCCTTGGAATTGTCTTTGCTTCCTTCTTTTACCACACCTCTTTTTCATTTTACTCTCTTCTTAAGTGGGGAAATGGTTTTTGCCCTCCCTCTGTTAAGAGCTTCTCGTTTTACTTCCAACTTTGACGCATTTTCCCCCAAGACACGTGCTATTTTAATCAGGAGCAATCAGCCATTAAAACCGGATTAATTAAAGAAATGAGTTTACGTATTTTCCCAATGATCTGAACAGGAGGAAAACTCGACAACCCTGCATTTATAATGCTGTCTGTCTGCAACAGATCACTGGCTGATACTGCTGATCTGAGAGGATGACATCACCTCCCCATTAATCACTGCTTGAATAATAAAGAAGCTGAACTGGAATCTCCTCCATCCTTTGGAAACAGGTATTTTGGTCTCTTTTCCCATTTATGTTGCAACTAAGAGCCCTGCTCTGCAGCTCCTTAAAGCCACGGCACGTGGATTCAATGCACCCTTTGCTTGACTCCATTCACCAGGTATTTAATTCTTATTTTTCACTCTGCTGCCACGTTCTTAACACCACTTGCCACCCTCAGGGGCCAGGGACAAAGCCCTGTGGGGCTGCACCAGTTTGGAGCGACCTTTATCGCTGTCTCTATTTCTAAGGCTTTTAAAACCCCGTCAAACATCAGGGCTGGCGTAAAATCACCGACTAAATAATGTCACGTGGGGTCAAAATGACACCAAGATGGCATCCCAAAGGCACCGAGCTGACAATGCCATTTGGTGTTAAATGGTGGCATGGACGAAGGCGCTAAATAAATTATACAACCCACAGAAATGGTGTCATCTGGTGTCATAAACATCATCAGTGAGGCAAGGATGTCATCAAGTGATGGTGTCAATGACTGGGTACAGAGTCATGGCTGCACTGAGACATGTACCTACGGTGAGCGTGGTAAGATGCTTATTGGGATTTTATTTAAGTTAGTTTAATATTAGTTCCTTAATAAAGTATCAGTGTGCTAATAGCCAATGTATCCTTTCTAAACAAAAACATCTCTTCAAGTGCAAAATCATTAATTTATGAATTATTGATCAATGCCTAATGATGGTGATCTATTAGCATTTTACCGTTGATCCATTCACACGTTCATTGATTTTGATTAATTGATTTAATCAAACACCATCAGTGTGGCTCATCCTCTCCCCCTCCCCTTCTTGCAGGAAATGATATTTATAAAATCATGGAATCATTTGGGTTGGAACAGACCTTAAAGCCCATCCAGTCCCACCCCCTGCCATGGGCAGGGACACCTTCCACTAGCCCAGGTTGCTCCAAGCCCCGTCCAACCTGGCCTTGGTGCTGGCACACTCGTGGCATCTCCCCTGCCCTTGGTGCTTGGGGACTGGTTGTAGCCGGGCAGGAAAGGTTGTTTTCAGGGAGAGAAGTGGCTCAGCAGGATTAAGCCCAGGCAGCAGCCCAGGACAGCTATTTCTAAACCTCTTGGATGGCCCTTTGTCATTCCCAGCAGAGAGGTCAGGCTCCCTGGGAATCAATTTGCACAGGCTTCAGGTTCATATTATTTGTTGGAAAATGCCCATAGTGGGGGAACAACCCCAGAAAGGGGGGATTTATTGTACCTTTACCCCGGGGGGAGCGTCAGCAACATTAATCCTATTAGAGCATTAGTAAGATGGGATGGCAGGAAACGATAGTCAGAGAGAAAACAGAGCCCTGCTGAGAAGCAGGAACCCTGCTAGGAACATCCATGGCTGGATGGCATCGCACAGGGGGAGCAAACGGAAAGATAAATGGGGATTGGGATTGCCGGTCCCCCGAAGGCTCCACTGCCCTGAGCCTTTTGTGGCTGGGTGGGTGCTCAGCACCTGGGGGGAGGTGAGCTGGCCCAATTCCCTATTCCTAAACCCTTCCTGGTGCAACTAGACTCCTGGAAGCCAGCCTGGTCAACTTGGGAAAAACCAGAACCAAGCTGGTATTAAACCTACTCAGAAATAAATAAATCCTTCTTCAGGGAGGAGAGAATTGAAGCCATCAGTGCCTGGACTGTCTTCAGCCACAACCCCAAAAAAGAGATGAAGTGACTGAACTGAAAACAAAGTGGCAACAAAAGTGAGGGGGAGGAAAAGAGGAAAAGACCTGCCTGGACTGGGGCAGGAGAGGAGTCATTGGCAAGCTGCGATGGGGATACATGTGGGGTTTGGCCTCTGGAATCTCGTGGTTAAAGCAATATTTGGTAGCTCAGAGGGTTCACAAGGTGCTTTCTTGTGCTATGGGAGAAGATCACGGAGTTCTGGCTCTGGTCCAGTCCAAACCTCCTCTTCCTGCATGGTTGGCTCAGCACTGCCCAGAAGTTGGGTGACCCAACTGGGCACCTGCGTTTCTCACTCATTTCCATGATGACTTCCAGGAGATGCCAAGCAAAGAGTGGGAAAATAGTGGCCAACACCATGCTCAGACTCTGGTTTCCTTCTCAGATGGAAAAGACACGTTTATATTTAGCCCACGAGTGCCGTGCTCAGACAACCAGGGGGAAAAACACACTGCAAATGATTTGCCAGGAAGAAAAGTCCAGTGCAATCTTCTCCAAAGCCATCCTCTTCCACCTGCATTTCCCTTCCCAGCTACTAAGCAGTTTGCACAGGGTGAAAGCCGGGCCTGGATCCTGAGGTCAAACAAAACTCCTCCCCTTTTCATCAGCCCCGATGAAAAACTGTGATGAGCTGCAGGTCGTGGCAGATCTCAAAACAATAACTTTCCCTCTGTTTGATTACAGAGCATTTTCCCTCAGAATGGCTCAACTGCCTTTTAAGAAGGCGCAGGATTTGACAGCTCCTTACAGAGGGCCATTGTGTTTCACCTGTTCCAGTGCATAAATCACTACTTATTCAAGCTTGATTCTTAATTTTGCTTGGGTAATGTCTGTAATCACTTGTTGATCAGGATAAGTCACGAGGGTTTTTTTCAGATATTTTATGTTTACATGCCAAGATCAGCAAAAACTGTCTCCTGCCCGATGTTACTGTAACACTCTGGTACATCCAGTCCCTCCCCTGTGTGTTTTCATCCTCCCATGCCTGGGAGAGGGGTAGCTGGATGTGTAGCTCTGGTATCTCCGGGATCTGCTGGCGAGGAACCACATTGGTGAGATAACGAGTGAAATAGGGGAAAACTTTTAATCAAACCTTGTGGATCTTCCCACGCTGGGGAACAGCCCTGCAGGAAACCAGGCTCAGCACACGCAGGAATCCCTCTGTGGGCTCCACAAAATGCTTGTGACCTTTCTGCAGGGAAAAAAGCCACTGGTTTACTTTTTTTGTATTACAGGTTACAATTTGTGAATGCAAGGTTTGAAATAGGACGTAAAGTGTTAGTGCTGATGGAACAAAAGTTGAACCTCTTTCTACCTGGAGATGGTGACACTCAGAGGTTGCTCCCAAGCTAAACTGTCCAGTGATTTTATGTTAACTAGGATTTTATTAATAACAGCTGACTTCTCACATCTCCAGAGCTCTCGATGTTGTGATGAAGAAGGTAAACAAAAGCATCTGCAAAGTGAAATAAAGGCAGATATTAGAGTTTGCTCCAACACTGTACACTCTGGACTCATGGATCTCAGGGCTGGATGTGCTCGCCCCAACCCTGTATCCCAAGGAAATGGTTTCTTGTGCCAGCATGGAACATACCTCACCTCCTGAAGGAGGAGGCCCAGCTCTGCCAGGATCACAGAATCAAAGAATAAATCAAATGGTTTGGGTTGGAAGGGACATTAAAGCTCATCTTGTTCCAATCCCACCCCTGCCATGGGCAGGGACACCTCCCACTAGCCCAGGTTGCTCCAAGCCCAGTCCAACCTGGCCTGGGACACTTCCAGGGATCCAGGGGCAGCCACAGCTTCTCTGGGCAACCTGTGCCAGGGCCTCCCCACCCTCACAGGGAAGAGAGTCCTCCTAATATCCAATCTGAACCTGCTCTCACTACATGCTCTTGTAAAAAGTCCCTCTCTATCTTTCTTGTAGGCTCCCTTCAGGTACTGGAAAGATGCCAGTCGGATTTAGGAGGTGAACTCCTCATACCCTCCTATGCCACAGCTGCTCTGATTAAGCCACACTGATGCTGGAATTTAATGTTTTAGGGGGGCTACATATGCTCAGAAAGGTTCAAGGTGCCTTCTCTGAGGACACACTCGGGTGCCCAGTTCTAGGCCCTCAACAGGAGAGACCCGGAGGGGCTGGAGCGTGTGCAGGGAAGGGAACGGAGCTGGGGAAGGGGCTGGAGCAGCAGGAGCGGCTGAGGGAGCTGGGGGGGCTCAGCCTGGAGAAAAGGAGGCTCAGGGGGGACCTTCTGGCTCTGCAAGTCCCTGACAGGAGGGGGGAGCCGGGGGGGGTCGGGCTCTGCTGCCAGGGAACAAGGGACAGGAGGAGAGGGAACGGCCTCCAGCTGTGCCAGGGGAGGCTCAGGTTGGCAGGAGGAGGAATTTGTTGCTGGAAAGGGTGGTGAGGCCTTGTCAGGGGCTGCCCAGGGAGGTTTGGAGTGCCCATCCCTGGAGGTGTCCCAGGAAGGCCTGGCCGTGGCACTCAGTGCTCTGGGCTGGGGGACAAGGTGGGCATCGGGCACAGGGGGGATCCATGGGCTGGGATCTGATTCTGTGATCCTGTCAAACAGTAGTTTCCACACCGAGGAGCGGGCTTTCCCTGGGTGCCCTAAGCTTTAAGGAGCAGCGCGGGGGGGACAAATCCCTTTGGGAACGCGATTTTTTGGGCGCAGCGCTCCCGCCAGCAACTGACGAGACACAAGATGGCGGCGGGGATGACACGGCGGTCACGTGGCGCGCGGTGCCGCCCGCCCCGCCCGCGGCCGCCGCACGGGACACGGGACACGGGGCACGGGATACGGGATACGGGACACGGGACACGGGACACGGGGCTGGAGCCGCCCGGGGAGCCGCCCGCACGGCAGCCGCACCGACCCGCACCGAGCCGCGGCTCCGCACGGTGAGTGAGCAGCGAGGCAGCGGCCTCAGCCCGAGCGCGGGGCCGGCGGAGCGGCCGGCGCAGGCCCGGGGGTGGCGGCGGGACGGGGCAGCGGGGACGGTGGGGACAGCGGGGACGGGCCGCTGCCCGAGGGCAGGACGCGTCCCGGGGGGCTCCGGCCCCGCAGCCCCGGGGAGTGCGAGGGGAGCTCCGGCCCCCGCAGCCCCGGCGGCTCCGGCGGCGCTCCGGTCCGCTCGGCGGGACTGGCGGAGCTCCGGTCCCCGCGGCCCGGGGGCATCTGAGCCCCTCGGCCTCCGGGGGGACTGGGAAGCTGCGGTCTGCTCAGCCCTGGGGGGCTCAGGGCCCCCCAGCTCGGGGGCTGCAGCCGATCCCGGGGGAGCTCTGGGACCCCCAGCTCGGGGGCTGCAGCCGATCCTAGAGGAGCTCTGGGACCCCCAGCTCGGGGACTGCAGCCGATCCCGGGGGAGCTCTGGGACCCCCAGCTTGGGGGCTGCAGCCTGTCCTGGGGGAAGTCAGGGCTCCTCAGCCTGGGGGGCTGGAGCCCTTTCAGCCCCTGGACCTAGGAGGGGCTCTGGTCCTCTCAGCCCCAGTGCCTGGTTGGGTCTGTCCCCTCCTTCCCAGGGTGTTGGAGGGAGAGGTCTGGTCCTTCCTGCTCCGGAGGCTCTGGGGGGACATGTGGTCCCCTCAGGTGGTAGTGTGGGGTCCCCCTCAGCCTGGGGGACCATGGGACCCCCTCCTCAGCCCAGGGGCTCCTGTCCCTCTGCTCGCTGGGGTGCGAAGGCGCGATGCTCCCTGCTCCAAAAAAAAGCTGGAAGCATCCACTGAGCCGGGAGCAGATCCATCCCATGCCTACGCCTGCGAGGGCCATGGAGGCAACGCTGGGGCTGAGGTTTGTGGCGTGGCACTGGGGACACGCCTGGGGGCAAAGAGGCTGGGAAGGAGAGACCTCGCCATCACGGGCACCCTGGCAGGCGGGTGTGCTCCCTGTTTGCTTGTGGAATGGCTTTGCCCACTGCCTGGCTGCAGTATTTGGATTTTTTGGGGTGTATAACGCATGTGGCCGTCTTTGTACTGTGTTCCTCCTGGAGGCCCTGTTTTGATCAAGGCTTCTAATTTATTCTGTCTTGTGTGAAAACCTCATTAAAGAGTGCCTCGGTGCCTCCAGGTGCCATAAGTACGTGAAGCAAGGATGGAAAGAGAGGGAGAAAAAGAGTATTATTTGTAAAAAAAAAATGGGAGCTCTGCCACACTGCCGTGGTGCTGCAGGAGCTTGCTGATGCAGACAGCCTCTGGAAGTGTCACTTGGGTTGGTGGCAGCATCGGCGCGTCGTGGGGCGAGGGCGCGTTTTGTAGCGATTCCTTCAGACCCCGTTCTCCTGCTTCAGGGCCACGTGGATGGAAGTGGTTTCTGCTGGATTCCGTGCCCGCCTGTGAACCAGTCCAAAGTCCAGATGTGACACCTGTCAGCTGAAATCAGTGGCAGTGCTGCTGTGGGTCTTGGTGGATTTGGGCTTGGCTGTGTGTTTTTGGGGAGCGGATGTTGCATTGGAGTCGTGTTCTGGTTTATTTCCAGTAGTATTTTGTCGGGGTTGGAATTGCTTCAGCTTTGTGATGTTGTTTAGAGTTAGGAAAGAGAGCGCAAATCTCCCCAGCTGGTGGCAAACAACAAATAATGGCTACTTTTACAATATGGGTAATAAACCCCCTTTGAATCCGGAGAGATTGCCTTGATTTTCCGAGTTTGGGCATGTGGAGCAGAACTAAATTCAGCTCAGACACCTTTAAACTGTGTTTGTGATCTGTGCAACAAGCTGTGATTCCCGAATCGTTTATCACCCTTCTTTCTCCTTCCACAGTATCAACCTGCAGACAACATGTCTGCACATGTTAATTAGCTTTTAATGTGACACTTACACATTGAATAAATCCAAGTAGGTGGATCCTTTTCGGGACTTGGAGGTATTAATGGGAATTATTTGGACTACTCGGAGGTAACGGTTAAAAGGCAGTGGTTTGTTATATACCTGCTCTCAATGTATCTTTTAACACTTGCCAAACTTGAATGGGTGCTGCTTTTAATTAAATAATTAGTGAGCTCTGCTCAACTGAACATGTGGAGGGGGAGAACACACTCACCGTGGGTGATGGCAACTGAAAAATTCTTCCCTGTCTTCTGGTTGCTCAGCGTTGGTTAATTGGTGCACTAAATATGGGTGGCCTGGGACTTACTCAGATTTAATAGCAATTTCAGCCTGGCCGTAAGGAATGGCTGTGGAATTAAAGGCTTTCTAACTGGGGCAGCAGGACATCCTGTAAAAAACCAAAAAATGCTCAAAAAGAATCCAGACCCTTGTTCGGGAAGGGCCTGTTTGAGTTAAAAAATAAATCCTTATGGCACCATCAAAACCCCCAAACTTGCACTAGGGCTTGAGGGCTGGTTTTGTTGGACATGGCATGAGGTCCCTCTCTCCCAGTGTGGTTTGCAGGGACACGTGTAGGGCAGGAAGGATTTTTAAGGCTACTCAGCAAGGTAGGTCCAAACTGTTCTTTGCTGAAGTAGAGCAGAGCAGCCGAATGCTATTTTAGTCATAATTCAAGTGCGACACATCAAACCCAACCGCACTGCTCTGAAGTAGAGGTGAGCTTAAAATGAGCTCAGAAACCTGAGGTTTGAGAGGTTTTCTTGGAATCTCGTGGTCACGACCTGAGCTCCCGCATACTGTCAGGGATTTTGGTGTGGGAGGAGGATTGGTTTGCTCCCAGGACACCAGCACACAGAGGCAGCCCTTTGGAGGGCTGGTGTGGTGCACGACTCCTGTGCTGGGGATTGGAAACTCCGTCTTTTCATACAGCTTGAATTCCCAAAGTGTGTGGCATCATTAAGTTAATTATTAAGTCCCATCCTCCCCCATCCCCAAAATGCTGGGGGAAATGCAGAAGTCTGAGGAAGGTGTGAAACCTACTGGCTTTTTTTTTTGGGATGCTTTCATCCCAAATATTTTTTTCTATTATTTTGAAAATCTGCTTATCAGAGGCAGTGTTTGGTGCAGGTTACTTGGGCTTGGTTTTCATGGATCAAAGGAACATCCATCTTAATAAGCTACTAAGTGTGTAGTTGGGGCTTGGAGCAACCTGGTCTAGTGGAGGGTGGCCCTGCCTCTGGCAGGGGTTTGGAACGAGATGGTCTTTAAGGTCCTCTCGAACCCAAACCATTCTGGGATTCTGCGGTGTAAACATCTTTAAATTGTTTGTCCGTATTGTTTCTGGTCTTGCCAAACATGTTAATGTAGTTGAGAGGGGAGAAAATCCCCCAAAGTACTCCATGAGCTTTGTTCTGATAGTGTTTGGTCAAGAGCTGATAAGAGAAAGTCTAATTTTGGAGACTGTAAGATGTCTCTTAAAGAAATGCAGCTTTTAAAATGTAGTTACTGCCGTAGCTGCTCTTTACAGCTCACTAATGCAAAGCAGAGAAGCAAGACTTGAGTGGAACAGAGCATGTCCTGTTGATGCTTCCTTGGTGTGCTGCTCTGGTATCCAATTACCCATCTGTAATCAAAGAAAAACACTAATAAATCTTTATTGGGAAAGCATCTTCCCTAGGTTTTGCTTGTGCTAATTCACTTAGATTTAAATGAACAACAACAACAAATCTCCCTCTGCTTAACCAGGACTCTAAAGCTGTTTTTCTCTCTGACTTCCCAGCGTGGTCTGCTTTCTGTCTCCCTGATTTTGAAGCTCTTTGGAGGTAGCTTGCTTTATTTAAATGGAATTAAGGCGAAGCTTATTGCCACTTGGAAAAAAAAAAAAAAGGACTTCAAGGAATCCCTGAAGTCCAGTAGCTTTGGGTTCTTCTTTGGAGGAAAACCGGCAGCTTTCTTCCCAAGCTGGCCGAGACGCAGCCCCACTTGTTTGCTCCCAGCCATAGCTGTGTTGTGGTGGATCCGGAGAGGAAAGCTTTAGCAGCCTCTATTTAAGAAGGATTTTTAATAGCTGTCATCTCCTCCTGTCCACTGCAGCCTACTCCTTTAATTTCCTTGACTGAAAAAGAGCATCACAGTTTGGAGTGTCTTACGATGTCCCTTGCTGGTCCATTAGTGTGTTAGCTTAGCTCGGTGTGTGTTGAATGCCGCTAAATGTCACTTGCAAATTTAATGTTGGGAGCGCTGAGATTTGCGCTAATTGAATTTAAAGTCTTATACTTGAATTTGTTGAAATGGCAGATCCAGACAATTGAAATGTGTATGAGCTGCTGCGAAGCTGCTCTTGGAAGTGACTCCAGCAGTGCATTTGTGAAGATGCGTGGGGACACCCTGAGCAGACAGATCGGGGTTTGATGGGGTTTTACGGTCCATTTCTGTATTACAATGTGGTGACAGCTGGCAAAGTCCATTAGGTTGAAAGTCTTAACGCTTGGCGTCTGCTCAGGGTCATTGTTGACGCTAATTTAACCTTAAATACTTCTGTAAAAATGGTAAAGATTATGGAGCCTCTCAGTTCAATTTAAATATCTTCTTCTCCAGGCATAGTTTTAGGAGAAAGGTTAATTGTTTGGGCTCTTGGTCTTAATTGTCTGTGGGTCTGACTTCTGAGGTTTTTAATCACGAAATTAGCACCTTTAGCACCTGAGGGTTTGTTTTCTGAGGGGTTTTGTTTGGGTTGTTTTTCGTTTGCTTGGCTTTTTTTGTTTGTTTTGTTTCGTTTTGTTTTTAGAGGACAGTCCACACAAAACCTGTGGCATTTAACGCTTCTTTATTCTTTAACTTCGGCCAAATACCCAAGGATTGAACAGACACGGAAACAGGAGACCCTACTGCAAACAGGAGGCACTACTGTGGTGCTTTTCGGGAGGTAGAATGTTAACGAAATTACCCTTCATTGGAAAAGAGTCGTAAAGGTTGTTCCTCGGCTTTCCAAGCAGTGTAAATCTGTGCCTCCCTAGATAGCACAATGCTTTTAAGAAGTTTGTCTTGAAACACTTCCATTAAATCTCTTGATACCACGCTTTGACCTTCTGCCACTGAGCTGGCGTTTCATGCGGGCTTCTGGCATGAGCTCTCCTGCCACTTTCAAGTAAAAATTTATCAGGCATTGAAAAGTTCGACTCTGCAGTCGAGCACTGTGCCAAGCTGTAAAAGCCCTATTTGTACACAAAATGGATTTTTGCTTGCCAGGAGGGCCGGGGGAGCGCTTCAGTAACTGCAGGAATGGCTGGGAATCTACATACTAATGAAACAGCTCCATCTAAATCGAGCTGGAGCTCTCAGGTCTGTGCTTTGTCTTCCTCGAGCCCCTGCTCTTCTGCGGGGAGTTTTACACAGTCAGGTTATATTGCTCTGGAAAACCTGGTCGGGGAAGTTAATTTAAAACTATTCGAAAGGCTTAAAAATGGCTCCTGCTGTTCCCATGATGAAAAAGACCTTGAAGGCGCCTCGAGGGCGATTGCTGCAGAAATACCTGCTTGGCCATGCGGCTCCCAGAGCTCCCTGCTCACCCACAGAGTCACTCCCAGGGCCTTCAGGGCTGTGAGACAGAGGAGCTGTGGCTGCCCCTGGATCCCTGGAAGTGTCCAAGGCCAGGCTGGACGGGGCTTGGAGCAACCTGGGCTAGCGGAAGGTGTTGGAACTGGATGAGCTTTAAGGTCCCTTCCAACCCAAACCATCCTGGGATTCTGTGATGCCTCAGGGCTCCAGACCCGCTTGCTTTAACTGGGAGTGAAATTCCAGCGCCAGAGGGTGGTTGGGGAGCTCAGGGTGAGCTTTGGAGAGTGTGAAGTGCCAGTGGTCCGTCGATGTCGAGTGTCTGGGGAATACAAGGGCTCAGGTTGGGAGTTTGGGGGTGCTGAGGAGAGGCGGGGGGTAGGTGACATTCAAAGCACCACTGTGAACAAGGCAGGAACAGAGGGAAAAGGGTGAATGCAGGCATGCGAAGATCCCTCCTAAATGACTTGACAGAACACGTTGTTCTCTTTCCACGGGTGCTTTCCGAGTGCCAGGATACACATTTAATGGCACCATGGTTTTATGGAGACTCTCGGCGCTGGGAGAAGCTCGTGTTTGCCAAAAGCAATACTCACTAATGGGCTGGGGCTTCTCAGCTACTCTCCACGAAACACTGCAAAAGCCTTTTTTCGCAGTAATGAGCAATTAGCCGCAAATTAACAAACTCCTTGTCAGACACCGCCTTTGTTTTTGTGCGTGTGCAATTTCCTATTTCAGTTTTTCTCCCTTTCAAAACGTAAATAGATGGGTTATCAAAGGACATTTTAAACACAAAAGCAGGGCCCAAAGAACGTTTATCACAAGGGGATAATTTGCGTTCTGACAGTTTGTTCAGAATTTTTTGGGGGGAATACTGGCAAGAAGAGGAGTGTCTGTGCTGAGAAGACACAGCCCCATCTAGCCCCAAGCACTATGATGTTTTTGAGAGGGAATGCCAGAGTTCAACCATGAATTCAGGAAGCCTAAGTGGCTATGAGAATACCAGTGGAGACAACAATCACAGGCGAATTTATGTTACCTCCTGCTCAGAGCAGAGCGAACCTCAGAGGAACAGCAGGTTTTTCAGGGTTCCCTTGGGTTTTGAAACTCTCTCCAAGGAAGGAAATGTGTTGCTGGAAGAACCTCCCGTGGGCTTTGGGGAGACAGTCCATCCTGCAGGCTTTACTCAGTGCCAAGGTGGGATGAGAGTGGAGGAGAGGGAAGAATCTGAGGTAAAGGTAATATTTGATACAGGAGCACCAGGTTTATGGAATAGAAGGCTGTTAGTTGTTCTCTTCTCTGTGCCTGTCCAGCTGAGCTGATGTTTTAATGAACTACTCCTTAAATATCTTCACTTCTAACGGGTGCTGCTTAAGTCTTGGTCCCATCAGGGCAAAGTGATCATTTTTAAATGCTGATTTACCAGCATCATATATCACTGCCTAGAGGGAACTTTCCTTGGCCATTTTATTGAGTGGCTGCCAGTCTTTAAAATCCTTTTGTGATTCCTCCTGTCAGACTTCTTTGCTAATATCACCCAGTGTGCTTAAAAGGTTAAAGTAGATGTTTGCATTCCCTGTGTAATCCTCCTCACACGTTAATAGTGCTCTAATGCTGTCCATTTGTAGTTGGATACGAGGAAATATTTAAAGTAATTGTCCATTTAAAGTAATTGTCCACTCTACAGAAATGTTTGTTGGCATCATCGATTACTGTGTCTTGTGATTGGTGATCTTGTTTCCACGTTCAGGACATCCAGTTAGGTCTTCCCATGGCTGTGTATTAGAAATCCTAGGGAATTGCTGTATTTCTTCACGTGGTTCTTCTGTTGGAGCTGTGTGTTGAAATTCAGCCTGCAGGATGTGATGTCGTGCTACTAAATTAATGACCTGGCTTTATTTGCAGATTGGATAATAACCCAGGCCCTTCTGCTCTAAGCTTCCAAAAAATGGTGAGGTGGATAATAATATCTGTGCTTTTCAGCATGTGTGTTATGGGATGTGAGCTTTGTATTCGTGCAGGGAGATCCTGACACCACTGAGAGCTCTGGGGACACTGAGCTTCCAACCTTTTCAAGGTGAAGGTTCCAAAGTCTGGTCTCACCGCGTGCGCAAATTAAAAAGCCAAACCAGCTTGTTCGTTATAAAAATCCAAGTCACATTTTGAATTTGTTCACCTGATTTCAAGAAAATATAGTTTGTCTAGACTGCTTAATAAATGTAATTATAATAAACTACACCTGAACACTTTAAAGCACAAATAGGTTCAGGAAGACAATTTTTACACTGTGTGAGAAGGATTCATTTCTCTTGTGACTTGTGTCAAGGTGAAGCCTTTATATCTTTCCTAGGGAAGGTGCTACTGCTTGTCACTGCCATGTGTTTCCAGCTGCCTTGGGCATAGCTGGACATTATGGAGTGAAGGCTGTGACACCCCATCCCTGGAAGTGTCCAAGGCCAGGCTGGACGGGGCTTGGAGCAACCTGGGCTAGTGGAAGGTGTCCCTGCCCATGGCAGGGAGATGAAAGATGAGCTTTAATGTCCCTTCCAACCCAAACCCTTCCATGATTCTGTACTCACTGGAGATGAACTCCTCGATTTCCTGGAGTGAGAGAGACTGGTGTGTCACTCTGAGCTGGTGGCAGAGGGTGGCTTGTGGCAGGCAAAGGCTTCCCACCCTGGCAGCTGGGGCAATTGTGAACACCTCAGAGCTGTAATCTCTGATCCCTATCACTAAATCCCTGCTTTTAGCTTCAGAGGCTGCAGATTTCCTTCCCAGAGAAACCCGAGGTTGGGGTACGTCTGTTAAAAGGGAGCTCTCTGGGCTGATTTAATTCATGGCTGTCACAGAGATGGGTTTTCCTCCTCCTACCTTCTCTTGGTCTCCCGTTCCCAGTGTTGAAGGGTGTTCCTTGGGGTTTTGGAGAGGTGCACTGTGGTTTACCTGGCAGAGAAAGACCTTATCAGGAGAGAAGTAGGAGCACAGGGAATGTCACTAACGGGCTTCTTCCAGGTCTGTGTCATGCAAAAATACTAATAGCAATATTTGCACCCCTGGAGTGGAATAATTCCTGCAGGGACTGTGTCAGCTGTGTCAACAAACTCTGCTTGTGACTGATGTGTTGTTGATTTTGATTTTGATTTCCATTTAAAGACACACCGTGAGAGGCAGGTGTGGGACTGCAGAAGACGGAACTGAAGTGGGTGTTGCTTTTGTGAGTAACTAAAGGACTTGCTAGTGGTGAATATGCAGTGCAGTGACAGGATGTGTGCAGACAGCTGGAAATGCTCAAACTTGCTCCTTTCCCAGTACTTTCCTGAATGAGGACAGTTGGGATAGAGCCCAATGCAGCCTCGAGTGCTTGTGGGGTGTATTCCATGGAACACTCCTACAAGAGACTATTCCACGTTAGTGCAACTCACTGCTACCCAAAAGAAGTGCTCAGGTGCCACTGAGTCTCTTTGCCTGGGATTGCTGGATTTTGGGATGCTGGAGCACTGCTGGAGTGCAGCATGGCTGTGTATAGCTCCTGCATCCTTTTGTCTTTGCTCTTCACGTTGCTGATAGTCACTGAAAGAGGCACCACAAACTTCAGCTGGAAGGGAGGAAAAGGCCATTTATTTCCACCAACACTGCAGAGTGAAAAGTGAAGTATTTGAGGAGCTGAACATGCTGATCTTGCTGTATTTCGAGCCTTGAAAATGGGTGAAGAATTAAAATAAATAAAAAGAGGAATGATTTTTTTAACGGCTTCTCTGGAGGCAGTATTTTCCTCTTCTGGTTTTGAGGATTTGTTCCCTTTCCAGGACTGCTCTAAAAACATTCCATTTTTCATAAAGCAGAAGTGAATCACTCCGTGGACATTTATGTGAAGTGACTTGCTGGGTGCTTAATAACCTCCATATTTTATTTGGGCTGTACTTTTTAGAAGCGGAGTGTTCGAGTCAGCCTCTTAGAAGACAGATTGTCCTGCACGATTGTCTTGAGCAAAGCACCTTTCTGGTTTTAATTGGTGTTTTTATTGCTGTGATTTACATTGGCAGGGTGAGGGCAGCACCGTTCCTCCAGTGCCTCAGACAAGCGGGAAGAGGAGGAGAAGGAGGAGCAGAGCTATTCCCTTATCTGGAGGCTTTCTTAGGTGCTTACAAAGCTCTGTACTTCACTTACTCCTGTATCGATGTGCAGCAAAGCCACACGTTTTTAAGCACAACATTTAATAGAAAGGATTCTCAGCGTGACTTGGCAAATATTCCCAAATTAAACTCATCACCTCTGGTGGTACTTCTTGTCGTCAGAGGGAGGAGAGGTTTGTACAAGGCCCAGAAATGCAGCTCAGATCAGACACTTTCAGATCTTGGCACAGTCCTTGTGGCCTTCCCGCTGTCCTTCCACGACTTCCTCGTGTTCATTCCCACCTCCTCAAGGCCCTGTCTTGGCCTGGGAGCCTCAAGCCCTGCACTTTATTTGGGGCTTGGTGAGAAGGGAAGGGGAGCTTGACATTTAGACATTTGCCAGATCAGTCACCCGCTGTGTCTGTGCTGTTAAAATACAGCAATATTGTTCTGGTAAGCGTTGTCAAACTCGGATTCTCCTGTCCTGCTCAGATGCAATTAATTGCCTGGAAATATCAGGGAGAAGATGAAAACGCTGTAGATAGTTTGTAACAACCAGTAATTCAGTTTTTGAAGCCTAAACTGAAGGCTGGGTTTTGAAAGTGCTGAAGAAGGAAACAAAGCCTGGCTTGGTAAGGTCAGCCTCAGAAATTTAGGGCCTGTGTTGGTTTTTCTTTTGTATTACCGTTTATGGAGAGTGGGGTTTTTTTTCCTCCTAATGGAACTGCTTTTGCAAGGTGTGTCAGTCCATCTGAAATCCTGTGTGGACAGACCTATGTGATGAGGGCAGGATCTGCTCGTGCTTTCGGGACTCCAGATCCCCTTTTCCCAGTTGAGTTGTGCCATGGGGTTGTTTGTCACCCTTCCCCAGCCAGGCTGTTGGGCAAACACCCCTCCGAGCGTGGGGCCACGGGGCACTGGGAAGATGCTTTGCCACACTTGGTGCCCCTTCTGGGGGCTGGGGTCAGGGATGAGCCTCCCCCGAGGGCAGGGCAGGGCAGGGCAGGCACAGCTGGCTGCAATTCCTGCTGAGGGGGTGGTCCTATCCCAGCAATTAAAGGGAATTAGCAGCTGCTGGGCGGGCTCCGTGACTTTGCCGATGGCTGTCGGAGGGATGAATTCCTGCTCCTGACCCCGAGGTGTGTCCAGTTTTGGAGCCTGCTGTTGGAGGGAGGTGAATCCAGAGACCACGTTTTTGCCGGATCCGAAAACAAGCTTTTCAAATCCGCAGCAAAAATCTTCTGCTGAGGAGGGGGATGTGTATCACCGGGGATATTTCTAAGGACCTGGGGGCTTAAATTCCCTGCTTACTTTGGGAACTCCAAACCCAAGTCCTGTATAAAGCAGGACTTCTGCGTTGTTGTGGTGTTGTGCTGTTCAACAGAAATGGGCATAAACAGCCAATTTCTGATGGGTTTGTTTATTGTCACCGTTCTGGTGTTTTTATGGTACCATTGCTCGTTTTGGTGTTATGTTCCTGTTATCCCTTTTGAACAAGACACAGTGGGGTCTTTGTGCCTTTGGAGAAGGTCCTTTCTGCTGACAGTGACTCCTTGCTCCAGAGCACGGGATTTCTCTGCAGCTCCAGCAGCACTATTGCTTTTTTGTGGAAGGTCTAGCTCAATTTTCCTCCCTATTTTCTGTTAATTTGTAGAGAACATATGTTGCTTTGTTCAGGTCAGATTTGCAAATACATCGGTGGAGCTCGGTTTTTCTCTTTCCTGCCAATTGAGTGGGTTTTTTTTTTTTTTTTTACCGTTCATAAATCATCTGATGAGCTGTTAGAGCTGGAAGAGGCTGTTTGGCGTTTAAAAAGCGAACGGAAAACTTGAGTAAGGGATGCGTTACAGGAGGTGGCCTCTCAGGAAGGGAAGCAGTGCAAAAGCCAGTGGTGTGCTCCTCGTTCCCAAACTTGTTTGGAAGAGATGACCAATCCCTCACATCTGTCCGGGTGCAGCTTTCAGACTCCCATCCTGGCGTTTCCAACGGGAGCATCCCCCAGCAGGGAATTCCTCCCTCGCCCTTCAGTCCTGCACTTTGGTTTCTTGCGGGAACTGGTGTTGTCCTGCAAAAACCGCGGGTTGGTAACGGGGTGTGGCGTTAAAATTTGCCACAGAGAGTGTGAGAAGGAAAAGGGGAAGGTGGCTCCTGCTGGAATCCTGCCCCCGCTGCCAAACTTGTCCAGACAAAGTGTTCAGAGCGCTGAGGTGGTGTAGTGGGAATGGGGAGACTGAGGGCTAATGGATGAGCACGAGCTGCTCATGCAGGTCACAGCTAAGTCGATCACACTTGTGGCTTTTAGGGCCAGAGGGTTTTAAAAGAATGGTGATGACAAGACCAGGATGTGGCAGCTCCTTCATCTGAAAGAGCCCGTGTGCCTTCCCCTGCCTTGGCTTGTGCAGCGGAAGGGCTGCTGCAAAGCTTGTGTGGTCAGGGTTAATCAGAACTTTAATCAGAAGGTGAATATATTTAAACTGGAAGTGTGTATTCGTTAGACGGGTTGGTGGCAGTTCTCGGTATTGAGCTGTTGCTTCTGGGAGAGCGCCTGCTGTGGGATAGCTGAGGCTTTGCAGGGAGCCCAAAAGTGCCTCTCCCAGCTGCACTGGCCAGCTTTGCTGTCCTGAAGGGCTTTGCTCCGCCTTAAGGCACAGGCTTAGCCAACAGAGCGCTCTCAAAAGCAAACTCTGGAAGGTTATCTTTTTTTTTACATGGAATTTCTACATGAATACCGACTATGTTTCCCCAAGCTGGGAGGTGACCATCCCTTGTGGTTTGTTTAACCGCATAGGACTGTTGTTGCAGCAATGCCCAGAAGAAATAAGATTAAAAAGCAATTACTGTAGCCTTGCAAGGGTGTGTGGTCCAGAAAAATTCCTTTTCCAAGTTAAATTCCTTTCCCAAGAAGTTGATGACTTTTAGGCCAAGACAAGAGGTAGAAAAGTTTAAGTACGTGGAACAATTTCTTCTGCGAACTATGGGAACCTTTGAAAGTTGAAATAACTTTTGTAGCTGGAAGTTTCCGTTTATTTAATTTTGTTTTGCTTCCTTAGGGCTCAGCTGTCCTTGTTTTGAGTTAGTTTATTTATG
This sequence comes from Pipra filicauda, assembly GCF_003945595.2. Classification (NCBI taxonomy): domain Eukaryota; kingdom Metazoa; phylum Chordata; class Aves; order Passeriformes; family Pipridae; genus Pipra; species Pipra filicauda. The sequence continues at coordinate 314,907 of NW_024104761.1, forward strand.
GACACGTCGTGCTGCTCTCCAACAGAGATGACCCTCAACTCCCCCCTGCACTTAGCAAGTCATCTGCCGCTTGTTGGTGTGTTAAGCCCATTTAAAATATCTTCCTGCGATTTGAAGATAATTTGCATCACACTAGGCACGGATTGATGTTTAATACGGAGCAGCTGCTGCCCATTAGCCACTTTTATACGTTGTTTTCTTCCTGGTTAAACACATTCACACAGGTACATCTTGCAACTTGACTTTTACTTGCAGCCAATTAGTCAAGTGCGAATCCAGCTTGAATTCTTTGCCCTCGGTGCATTTCTGTGCCAGTGTCTCATTTATTCCTTCGTTGCAGTGGCTGGAAGAGTCTCTTTTCCCGGGAGGCTCAAGCCAGTGTTGCAGGAGAAGAACAGTCCTGCTGAATTTGGGGTGTGGGGCAGGTGACTGCAGGGACTTTGGGGTGCACTGATGGGGCTTTGCTGCTGAATTGCTGTGTTTTACAGCTGAGAGGGAATAAACCACTTCCAGCACACTGAGAGCAGAGCCTCTGCCTGCTTGGCCTCTGGAGACCCAAGGAATAGGCCTGGTTTGTGGAACTTGGGAGCAGGCTGCACCTCAGCTGGGTCCCAAAACTCCTGAGCAGACCCAGCTTGGAATCCAATACTCCCAGAGGGCGGGTGTGGATTGAATTACTGGGCCATTACCTGGTTGTGCTGCTCTGGTGAGCTCATCTGCCTTCCTCCTGCTACCCATGGATGGCTGTGGCACCGACAGAATTAGCAAAGAGCAAGATGGGAGACAATTGCAGTGTAACAGCTGAGATTTCAGGGAAATAGCTGATGGATAGGCTGCCTCACTTCAGCTCCACTAAACCCTGCCTTTAAGTGGCTGGGAGAGGTTTGTGAGATGTGCTTGCTATGCTGAAAAAATAAAAGGTCTCACTATGAAAGAAGGGAGGAAGGAACTTACAAAAGAGCTTCACTAACTTCTAGATTCTCACACCACTCAGGAGTCACCTGCTCAAAATTCCTCCTCTGTACCTGACCCAGCTCGTTCAATCCTGTTTTTCCCTATGAAACAAGAGGCAAAAAAGCAGTGTTTGCTCTGGTTCACAAGGATCACAGAATCATTTAGGTTGGAAAAGACTTCTGAGATCCTTGAGACCCCCCTGTGCCTGATGCCCACCTTGTCCCCCAGCCCAGAGCACTGAGTGCCACGGCCAGGCCTTCCTGGGACACCTCCAGGGATGGGCACTCCAAACCTCCCTGGGCAGCCCCTGCCAATATTTGATCATCCTTTCCATGAAGAAATTCCTCCTGATGTCCAACCTGAGCCTTCCCTTTGGGAGGCAGTTTTTGGGATGGTGACAGGCTCTTTGTAAAGCAGCTTGTGACTGTGGGGAAACCAGGTGTGAAGGTGACATCCACGGGCCAGTAAAAATCTTGCTGCTGTGACTCCAGAAATGCTGAATGTGAGGTGAAGGGGTAGCTATTGTAACAAAACATGGAGTGGAAATGTCTCCTCCTTGGTGTTTCTGACTTAGCTTGCAGCTGTTGTGCCTGTGCCCATCTTTTGCTTCCCTCCTGCATCAGAAGTTATAATCTAAAAATAAGCTGTGTTGTGCAGAGGAGTGGGAAACGAGATAGCACGAGTGATTTCATGTGTCATTACTGTGTGTCTGCCCTGTGCTGAGAGCATTTCTGCTGGTCAGTGAAACCCTGAGTGGTGCAGGCTGTCATCACCCAGCTGACACTGAGCTAATGCTCCCCTGCTCTCTGGCCTACTCTTAAACCAGACCCCAAATTAAAAAAAAAAAAAAGTATTTGAAGGAGGCAAAACGTTGTTACAGTTTCACTGAGGTGAGGATAATAACCCTTGTAAGTCTCTGGAAGTGAAGGGAATAGGTTTATTTTCTGTGCTGCCCTCTTCTGCAGTACTTGACAGGGTCTCTGGTGAGGTGGCCAGGAGCTGTTCTGTCACCAGTTTAAACCACTGGAAGAGCACTGGCAGTGGTGGTTTGGTCTGTCAGGGAGGCTGAAAGTCACTTGTGTTGCAACCTCTTTGTCTGCTTTAGTACTGACATGTAAATCCAAGGGGACAAGGCAACTTTGCCTGTTGCTCTTTGCACTGACTGGGCAGCCAGGACTGAAATCTCTGGGGCTTTGAGTTTGAAGTTCTTTCCAGCTCTGGTGCTGCTTCACTGTGTGTCTTTGGAGACACAGACAGATCTCATTTGTCAAGGTTTCTGGGGCCCTGTGAAAGCTGCAGGTGCTGTGTGACAAGGCTGCCTCTCTGCCCCTCCCGTGCTTTCAAAGGTGCAGTACAGTCCTTTTCCTTCTTTGTTGTTTTTTTTTTTTTTTTTAATTTCCCTTAGTCTAAGACTTGCAAAGCTTGTGTGACTTGCTGCTTTTGTAGCTCGTGCCTCAGGAAGTGCTGCAGGTGGGTTTGTGGGTTGCATTTAGGCACTTAATATGCCTGGTGTAACTGCCTTCCTCCCTGGTGTAATTAAAAACAGGAAAATAAAGTCTGTTTGGTTGAAAATCTTGGAATATCCCGAGTTGAAGGGAGCCACAAGGATCGTCAGTCCAACTCCTGGCCTTGCACAGGACACCCCAACAATCCCTCCTTGGTCCCATCTTGATCTTGCCACTTCTTCCACACGGAGCAATAATGCACTTTTTGGCTTTTTAAAGCAAGAACTGAAGTTACTTGTGTTCTCACATCCAAGCTGGGATTATTTGTCCTTATTTCATGGGTCTCATCAGGGACCTGTGATAGGTTTACTTACTTTTGTTTAAACTCTTGAGCCTCACCTAGTAATCTTACATTTGGGTGTTGCACAAGACTGGGCTTGAAAAACAGTCTTGTAGGGCTGAAGTTAACCTCATGGAGGGTAAGCAGGGAGTTGACCCAAGTTTATTCCAACTTTACTTTCTTTGGAGTTTTCTTGGTGTATTGGATTGTCTGGGTTTCACTTCTTGCAGCTCTGTTTGTCCGAGGTCTCTGACCACACCAGACACCTTCCATCCTGGAAGGCAGCAGGAGTAAGTGAAGGTCTCCGTGGCTTTTTTCTGTTTGTATTTGGTTAATTCTGCTTTCCCAGTGTAGTTTGAGATAAGTCAGTTGATTGATTAGGCAGTTCGTGGAAGTGAGGGACTGGTGCAGAACCAGCTTCTGGTTGGGAATTTCCTGGCAGGAGATAACAACAAAACCATATCCCAGGAAAAGCTGGACCTGGAGCTCTGGCATGCTGAGCCTGCAGAGACAGATAAGGAGACAGGACAGGAAGATGCACTAATTGATAACTGCTGCAGACCCAGCAGAGTGGGAGATAACTAGATAACTGTCTCCACCCCCTCCAAAAAAATTCCTCAAGCTCAGTATCCTGGCCTTAGGAAGAGGGTCCAGCACGTTTAATTTACTCTCCTCAAACAGGGATCATGTCTGCAGCACTGTCTCCAAATGAGAAGAAAAATGGGCTGCTGCTTTGCCACTTTTAAGCAATGACAGTCTTGGTGTTCCTGTCTTCCAGTTCTGTACCCCTGGGATAACTGGGATGTGCTGAATAGTGATTGGCTGTGGATAATTCCCCTTGTCTTAACCAGCAAGTGCTTGGGACACAGTTGTGTCTTAAGGTGGGTGTGACTGCAAGCCTCCAGCAGAGCAGGGGATCTGCTGGCTGCATTTCCCTGCTGCCAGGGGAATGGTGGGACAGGCTGCCGGGGAAATTCCCTTTCACAGGAGTTTTCCGAGCCTGCTTACCGGGGGAAGACCCCGTAAGTTTTGGGTATCCCTCCTGAATAATCCATGATCTGCTCTGAACAAATGAGCAGGAGTGAAAGGACACCTTTGCTTCTTTCAGCGTGCTGTAAGAACCCTTTGCAGCCCATCACTAAGAGAGTACACTTTGCTTTTTGTCTGTAGCTTTGCTTTAGCAAAACAGTCCTTTCTAGCTGGAGGACCTTAAGGAAGAAAGTCTCTGGCAATATCTGTAGGAGTTGCAGTTCTTTACTGTGCAAATGCTGAAATCTGTCTCTTGCTCTAACGTTTCTTGGAGCTTAAATATTTTTGGATAAACAAAGCATCTGTATAAGCTGCTTACAGGCAGCCTTTCCCCTGGCAGTGGAATGCAGCCACCAGGAATGCTGCAGTGGGAACAAGGAGCTCTACAGAGCTGAGGGTCAGGAGTGGGATGCAGTGGGGCAGCACGTCATATCTAAATGTTCATTTTGATTGGCATATCACATTCCAAGCCATTTCTTCTACAAAAAATTGCTGGCATCCATAACCAGAGTATTTTTGTTTAATTTATGGAGCAGTTTGCAGCAGTTTTTCTCCTCCCAGTTTCCCCAGAATGTTGCTGGGCCGTTAAGTAGGAACCCCTAGAAATGTGCTCGAAAACCTCAGGAATTGAAAATCAGAGGAACCTGCTGAGATAAAGTCTGTTTCTGTATAACTTTGCTTCCAGAGGAAAAACACATTTCTGGTGTTTGTTGTTTCACGGTAAAGGGTTTCTAAAACATCTCCCACGTGTTATTACAGAGGGGAAAGTGTTCCCAGCCTGTGGATTGGAACCTGCTGTCTGGGAATGAGGGAGAGCTGAGTGAGGAAAACAGATACAGAGCAGTTTAGCTGCTTTTACGTGTTGATATAAGTGATGTAGCAAAGCAGCTTTGAGGGTTGTTTTTTTGGGTAGTGGCTTTTTTTGCTTGTTTTAAATTTTTTTAAATAATTTTTATTATTTTTTTTTAATGTGGTTATAATAAAAATAAAAGCCCTGAAGCTTGGGGTGACTGGCTTTGAGGGTTGTGATGGTGGAGGGAAATGCCAGACTTCTTGTTGAGTGATGGCAGCACCACAGGGAATCTGTGAAATGTAATCCCTGGTCTTGGATATGCTGGTTCCAGCCCAGGGATGCTGCAGGAGTGGTACCTTCCCTTTTCCCAGTCTCTAGCCTGTGTTTGAAGTTTTCTTGGGCAGGAAGGTGAATGGAAAAGGTTAAGATATAACAGCTGCCCAAGCACTGCATGCCTGGGTCTGATACCAGTATAATTATCTTGCAAATCTTCTGTTTAGAAGAGGAAAGTATTGAATGATATTTTAAGAGCTCAGAGAAGCTTCTTTTATAAATTTCTGTCTCTCTGTTCTTCCCATCCTCCCTTTGGGATCTGCATCTGTCCTGGTCTCCCCTTTTTCCCAGGCCATCACACCCCTGCTCTGAAGGAATCATGTTCCACCTAGTGAAGTCTCATACTTGTGGTTGTCTTCATGTTAAAAACTAAAAAAAAAAATAAAAAATCTTACATTTGAGAAATACAGTTTCTCAGCTCTCTGGTCCATGAATCCCAAGCAATCCTTGGGATTTCTGTCTTTGCAATGGCTTAGGCTCAGCTGTTCCCTGTTCCAGGGGCTGGCAGAGGTGAGGGCCTGTTGTTTCAAAGCACTTGCACAATGGGAAGAGCTGACTTTAAGCTGCTGTGGCTTGTTTCCAAATCACAGGATAATTTGACAGGAAGGCTTTTGGGAGTGAAGCCGTGTATTTAAATATAGTGGGAGTTCTGACGTGTGGTGTGTTGCAGGTCCAGGTGAACCATTCCTGTCTCCATCCCTTCAGCAGAAGCACGTAGGCCGTGCTTGTCACGGAGCCCTCAGCTTTCATCCCATTCTCCTCCAGCTCCTGCAAAGCCAGAAGAGGGACCAGCCAATGGAAGATGATCCATGAGAGGCCAAACCCCAGTTTGATGGGTGAAAATAAGCAGTGTAGTAAGCAATTGGAAGTGGTTTCTGTTGGTGGTGAACACCAGGAAATTTCACTGGTGGCGTTGCCTGTTCCAAGAGCACACCAAGGTCTGTACTCTGGTCATACCCTGCATTCCTTATCCCTAATGTGTCCAAATGATCAGACCTTGGATTTTTATGTAGATAGGTCTGACTGCAAATATCCTGGCAAGGATCTTACACTGCAGCTTCTCACAGTATTTCATATTATTAATGCTTTCTAGCCTAGTCATAACTTGCTTTTTCAGAATTAACTAAGCTTTTCCTCTTCTGAGTATGTTCAGGTTAATCTGGAAAATTCTGAGCATCTGACCTTTTGGGGACAGTTGAAAATATCAGTGTGTCACTTCTCAGGGTCCTGGCATCCGTGTCGTGCAAAGGTTTCCAAGTGTCTCGTGTTGGGGCCAGATTTGTGGAGAGGAGCGTGTCCTGCAAGGTGTTTTCTTGGAAGGATGAACAAGAAGAAGGTGGGGAGGAGGTCTGAGAAGAGGAATGATTATTTTGGAAACAGGCAAAGGCTCAGTCTCCTGCTGGAGAGGTCAGGTATGGTCAGGTCACTCAGATCCTACAAAACCAACCAACCAAAAACTAATCCCATGAACAAATCTTGCTGATTCATGTAATTGTGTTGCTGTAGATCGTGGTGATGAGTTTTATCACAGTTTGGGACACTAGGAATGAGTTTGCAGTTTGCTGGCAGGTTTGCTAGCAGCTTTCCATGCAGGAAAGATGGAAGGGATGGCTCTGGTTAAAAATGTGGTGTGTCTGGCAGAGGGAATTGTCTCAGAGTCTTCCAAAGCTGGAAATGAGAGCTGAGAATATTCTGCTTTTTTACAGTTAAAAACAAAACTCCAAAATGGAAGTCACTCTTAAATATAAGAGCAAAAGCTGGTGGGGAGAGTGGTGCTCAGTGGTTCCCTGCTGCAGATGTGCATGAACCAAATGAGGGTCACTGTTTCCTTGCAGACCCTTTCATGTGTCCATTGGCTGCATGATTTTATATTCTCCACAGGAAGAGTGCAGACACAAGCAGCTGTAGATTAGGATCAATTTGCAAGATAGTTCCGTGATTAGCAGGCCTGTGGAGATGTTTTTTTATGTAAGAACTGCATTACAAATTTAAATGGCTTCCTATGCTTAAAGAATTAACTGTGAGGATTAAAGTGACATCTCAGACACGGGCTGAGCGTTCTCTCAAAATCCCTTAAAGTCTCTAAATCAATTAGTTTGATTTCTTTAATCCACAAGTGAACTGGGTCGGTGAACAATGATCTATATAGGTTGAATTTCTCCAGAGCATTTTAAGGAGTACTTTAGTCTCCTTAAAGTGGGGGGGAAAAAAAAGAGCTGGTGAAATGTGGAAGTACTCTGTGCCAGGGTGTGAGGTGAAAATGCTCCGCTCATCATCGAGGTGCCTTGTCAAAGAAGCAGTCGTGAGCTGGTTAATCCAGCCTTCACAGGCATTCCTGATCCTTGCTGGTCGTGCTGGGTGAGAAAGTAAGACAGCAGCCTACTGTTGCTGCTTGAAAGAATGTGTGAAGCGGGAAGGCAAAGATATCCGTGCTGATGGACAGACAGAGAGAGCACCAGGGAGAGAGTTTCACTTCTGTCAAGTCTCCCAGAGTGGCCCTCAGCACTCAGAGGTGACCACTTAACTCTCCTAAACTATGTGGATGGTTGGTTTGCTTGTAACTCTGCATGGATAATACGGGGGGTGGCATTCACCTGGAAAACATCTGACTTATTAATAAAGGAATCATGTGCTCTTTCTGGAAATCCTACAGGTTTCCACTGGCTGTAATCTCTTCAAATGCATTAGTCAGAGATACGGCTTCAGCTCTGAGCCTGCTCCAGGCTGAGTTTATTAGATCAGGTGTTGTAAAATGGTGAATATTTTGTGACTAAGCCAGCGATGTTCTGGAGGGTGTTTGAGTCCTATTGACTGGTAGTTCTTGGCTGTGTTGTGACACAGAGAACGAGGCTGGCAAGTAACTTCAGTCATTAATCTTCATAGCATCAAAACCTTCAGAATTTCTTCTTAGCTGGTGCTTCTGCATGAAGGAAATCCTGTGGCTGTCAGAGCGAGTGGTGGCACAGGCAGAGCTGAGCGTTGTCACGTTAGATGCTAAAATAGATCCGGGTTTCTCTCGTGCCATTCTGGCTCCTGATTGCTTAGCAACTCCAGAAACTGAACTATTTCCACAAGGATATTAACAGTTTAAGGAAACAGGGCCCTGAACTTGGCAGCTCGTACCCCAACAGAACAGCAGTCAGTGCTGTGCAAACAGAAGGGTCTTCTTCAGGATGGAGGAGTTTGGCTCATTGATTTGGGTAAGACAGACCTTTTATTTTCTGAGAAATATGTAACAAATGTCAGTTTGTCAAATAATACAAGGCAGTGCTGTGCATGCCACAGGAAAGATAAGAATGAGCTCTAATCAAACCTTGCCACACAGCCCTGCTATCAGCGGAACTGGTAGTACCCAGAGCCAACTGTCAGCGTGAATTCCTTCTGCTGGCTTCTAACTGGCCCAGAAATAATTGTGGCTGTGGCAGGAAGCGTGTCCTTACAGGGTCTGTGTGGCTCTGTAGGGAGAGGAAGAGGCTGCAGCTGGGGTGGAGCATCTGGTGGTGCTCAGCAGCACGAGCTGATTCACGACTCGCTCATCCCGGGTGGGTGTTTGCGTCTGAGCGCCAGTTTGTGCTCCGGCATCTCTTGGAATGGGGGAACTGTCCTTAGAATAGTGGGCATGCAGGGTTTGGAGCTTCCCCTCTGGGTGCAGGGAGGGGTACAGCAGGCTGTTTTTCCCTTGGCTCACGCTCTTGGCACGTGGGTGGTTTTTTGGGGGGTTCGGGAAACTTGGCGGGTGAGCGAGCGTGACGTGTTTGGGAGGGCAGCTGCTGTTGGGAGATAAGAACCAGTCACTGATGGAAACGGGGCCTTCCCGTGTCCTGAAGACTTGCTAGTGGGTGTTCATGGGCTGGGTAACTCCTCTTGGGTTCTGTCAACACTAGGCTGTGTTACTGCAGTGCTGCAGCAGGACAGCAGGGCTCTCAGTGCCCGGCTCATCCGCTGGAAGTGTGCCCTGGCTCCATCCCCATGGACAAAAGCTGTTTGACTTCCAGCCTGGAGCACAGACGAGCCGTCTGGCTGGGGGGTGCACCTGGTGTCCCCCTTCCCGAAGCACTAGGATGGGTTAATCTCGAAGATGAGGCAAGATTGCAGAGCAAAACCCAAAAGCAAATTTCCAGTTAATCCTAAACACAGCTAAAAAGGAGTCCGGGAAAGCAGGACCGCCGTGCTTCCAGCTACCTGCTTCCTGGCAGCCACTCACTTGGATTTGGTTCTGTTTCAGCAAGCACAATGAGAGTTATTTATTCCCCCTCCCTCCCCAGCTAGGGGTTGAATGGGAATGGATGAATTGCACTTTTCTAGCTAATGTGAGTGGAGCAGGGAGACCTTCTGGATTTCCCTTATCTGAAAGTAAAGGTTTAATTGGAAGAACCCTGCAGAGTGCAAGGGGTTGGTTCTTTTCTGAATTTCTGTCCTGGTTTTGTCTCCCTTGGAAGCTGGAGGGGCTGGATGGCGAGTGGATTTGCTTCCCAGTGGCAGGATGGAGTGGGTTTTGTGCTGCTGCTGGCTCTGTTTAGCTGTGCAAGAGGTAACAGGGATGGAAGGAAACCTGTTCCCTGGGTGCTGCCACCTGAGGATTTTGGCCCTGTGCATTTTGGTTTTTAGTTTTTGGTTTTGCTTCAGTGCAGGTGCTTCTTCTCTCTTGTGAATGATCTTGGTTATCTTGAAGACTGTCAGGAAAGGCTTTCAACTTTCCTCCTTCACCCCCCCTGCATCAGCTTATTTGTCAGCAAAACATCTTGTGTTCAGAGCCAGGGTGACTTCGCCAGCTCCCTTCAAACACACCTTGAGGTTTATTCCTTCAGTCTGTGCTCCATGGGGCAGTGTGTGTCCCAGGAGTTCTGCTGGATTGTTCCTTTAGTGAAGGAGAAGGTGCTCTGGATGTTGTAGGTGCTTCTGCTCCGTGGTGCCCCTGGGCCACATCAGGGGGTCAGTGGCCCGTTTCTTACAGCTCCATTTCCCACATTGTTCCCGGGGTGGGGTTTCATCCAAACCACTCTTGCCAGGTGCAGGCTGGCAGGAAAATGAGCCTATATCCAAGACAGACTTCTGTGGGAAGGCTGGTGCGTGTGGAGGGTAGTGGATGCCACCGAGTGGAATGAGGAGCACCTCAGCCCTCCTTCAGACCCAAAGAAAGCTGCTTGTAGGCCTGTTTGGACACAAGGATCTTCTTTCTTACTGGGTAGTCCTTTGGGAAATACTATTTGTAAAATTATGTCTTTCTCTGGAGGTGCTCAAGGCCAAGTTGGATGGGACTTGAAGCACACCTGGTCTAGTGGAAGGTGTCTTTGCAGGGTTGGAGCTGGATGATCTTTAAAATCCCTTCCAACCCAAACCATCCGTGGTCTTTCCTGTATATCCCAGCTATCAGTGGGCCTCAAAGTCATCTTCACACTATGACAACTGCTGATGCTTTAATGAAGGCTTGCTGCCAGCTCTGCTTCCTAACATGCCCTTATCTTTATTTGTTTGGGTTTTTTAACAGTGACTCTCGTGCCTCTGGGAGAAGCAGCCAGCAGCAGGTCTCCTGAGCTTCGACTCTCATGTTCATAACGAGCTTCTGACCTGATGCATCCAGTGCCCTGGGTAGAAAAGCAATTCCAGGTGAGTAAATGAGCTTTGCATTTTCAAGCACGTGTGTTTTTGGTGTGTTTGTTCAATACTTTGTTTGCTGTGACCTGAGTTTGGGCAAGTTCTTGGTTTGGATTTGGGTGGGCAGATATCCATTTTCCTTTGGATATGACACAGGCCGTCACACTCCGGTATTAAATTGTGAAATCTTAGGGAAAGGCAATGGAAAGATCACTTAGATTGGTTCCTTTTTCCTGCTTCCAGGAAAACTAAGAGCAAAACTTGAGAAGATGTAGGTTGTGGATAAATGCTCCCCAAACCCTACTTATAAGAAAATCTTTGCCCCTCTGGCTGTTGAAACTGGAGTGATATTCTGGATAGAGAACCAGACTGGTGGCTGGAATACTGTTTTCCATTCCCAGGTCTGGCTTTGACGTAGATGAATGACCTGCAAAGATAAAATAAATGGGGTGTATGCCCTTTCTTGCTGCTTGTAGTTTTGTTTTTCTCTTTTAATAATCCTTTGAAGCTGTGTGAGGATTTTCTGAAAGGCACCTCATAAGATTTGTCGTGGTTTTGCTGGGTTTGATCCTTGCTGGGAAAGCCCTGTGACCGATTAAAGAGCTGTAGTAAAAATCAGAAAATAAAAGTGGAGCTACTGGGCATAGAAGTTTTGAGAAGGAATGTGTTTTAAAAGCTGTTATTGGTTTGTGTGTAGCCCCAGTGACCAGCACACTGAGTGAACAAAGTCCCTTGTGCCTCCCATTCCTAGTTGGGAAAGCTGTTGCCTTTTCCCCTGAGTGTTTTGGAATATTAATAAACCTGAACTGGCTGATTCTGAGAGGCTGTGCTGAGAGACAGAGCAGAAAAGCAGCTTTCAGTTGTGATTCTTCCTGATGCAGTTGTGATGTCTGTTTTTTTTTTTCCTGTGGTGCCCTGAGCAAATTTGTTTTTTGGAAAAGTTGGTTTTAGCCCCTCTCCTGTCACTGTCTCAGGGCTCCATGTATCTGGATCTCACAGGTTGATTAATCAAGATGTTGAGTGGCTTTTCCGCAGAAATACCACCAAAAATAATGAGAAAAATGCTGTGGCTGAACATCAGTGCCGCTAAAATTGAGGGAACTGGGTTTTTGTGCATGTTGCAGGTCAGGTGAATTGGTCTGAGCAGGTTTTTGGAGCTGTTGCTTCCTGAAAGCTGCACCTGTGTCATAGTGGTTCAAGACAAACTGTAATATTTAGGCTTGTTTTAAGCAGTCATGCAAAATTCGTGTTTTCCCCACCCTCCTTCAGCTACATCAGTATTAAGAGCAGAAGATGCTTTTAGCAGACACCAGAAGCTCCTGTCACTGCGTTGGTTCAGCTCCTGCTTGCTCTGCACCAATACACAGACATGGTGAATAATGGAGTGATCTGTTACTTAAAGTTTAATGCAGGTTTAATCGGGGTTGAACATCAACAGGTGCAGTGCAAGAGGCTGCTTTGGAAAAGATTCCAAGTGAATGTTGTGGGGTCTGTGTTGTTGGGTTGTTCCCTTTGGCCGGGGCAGGGATTGTCCCCCTGGAGAGACCCGGAGGGGCTGGAGCGTGTGCAGGGAAGGGAACGGAGCTGGGGAAGGGGCTGGAGCAGCAGGAGGGGCTGAGGGAGCTGGGGGGGCTCAGCCTGGAGAAAAGGAGGCTCAGGGGGGACCTTCTGGCTCTGCAAGTCCCTGACAGGAGGGGGGAGCCGGGGGGGGTCGGGCTCTGCTGCCAGGGAACAAGGGACAGGAGGAGAGGGAACGGCCTCCAGCTGTGCCAGGGGAGGCTCAGGTTGGCCAGGAGGAGGAATTTGTTGCTGGAAAGGGTGGTGAGGCCTTGTCAGGGGCTGCCCAGGGAGGTTTGGAGTGCCCATCCCTGGAGGTGTCCCAGGAAGGCCTGGCCGTGGCACTCAGTGCTCTGGGCTGGGGGACAAGGTGGGCATCGGGCACAGGGGGGACTCCAGGATCTCAGAGGTCTCCTCCAGCCTTAGTGATTCTGTAATTCTGTGCCACAGGTTGTCATTTATGTGGAGATATTCACTTGCTGGTGCCTTGGTATCTGGGACCTCTGATTTTTGTGTATTTATCTCAGTATTCAGCAACATATGTTCTGGACTCGGGGTCACAAAGCACATGGATGGCTCTTTGCTGAGATGCAGGGATCTCAAATAGTAGAATTTCAAGACACTGCTGCCTTTTCAATGGCTTTTTTTTTTTTCCTTTCTTTCTGTCTTTCTTCTTGGTACGAGTATTATTTTTTTAAACAAAGGAAAAACATCCCTTTCCTCAATTGTTCGCTTTGCAAAACTCGAGCCTTAAAATAATCCAGGAAGCCTTTTGTTATATAAATATACTCATCCTTCTCCTGGCACAGAATGTGCTTGCTAGAGCTGCTTGCTGAATTCTCTCTGAAAACTTAAATTTCAGTGGCTCTGAAGCAGAAACCCAGGGCTCAGAGAGCAAAGCAGGCACTGATTGCTGTGTAATCTCAGGGTAAGAGTGGCTGTGTAAAGCAGACAGAGCAGTGCAAAGCAGTGGTTTGTGCCTGGAACTCAGTTCCTGTGTCTCAGTGATTTTTGTTTAAGCTTGTTACAGTCAGGTGTGCTTATACCTCCAAATTTAGCTCCATGGGAACAGGGCCTCGGTGCTTGTGCTGTCTCTTGAAAGTATTGGTGCTTAAGTTGCTTGTGCAGAAATAGAAATGTGTGTGAATGCAGCAAGGGCTTGGAATGGTTAAAAGTAAATTCCAGTGCAGACTTACTCAGTAGTCAGATTTCCCAATTAAATGGGCAGCAGTTGGCTAGAGCAGACGTTTAAAAAGAAAAGGAACAAAAAAATCACCACCAAAAAAACCCCCAATACCCACCACCACCAAAAAACCAGCGCCCTGGGAAATGTCAAATAATCTTGTTAAAAGTGGTGACTGGTTTCTGGGTGTTGTCTTGTGCATGGATAAGCACCTTTGGGGGAATATATGAATCATGTACAGAACTGAATGTGACTGCAGAGTGTTTCTGTGTCCTGTAGGCCATGAGTTCATTGTGACTTTGACTTTTTGAGTGATACCTTTGCTTAGCTTCAAGCCTGAGCTTGAAGCTGCTGCTGACTGAGGAGGCCCCTTGGGGGGACAGGTTGAAGTATCCCAGTGGAAGCACTGCCTTATTCCCCCTCTGCACACAACTGGGAAGACCTTTTCCAGCACCACCTGGCCAACCTGCTGCTGGCTTTATCCTCACACTCTGAGGAACCATGGGCATCCTCCTCAGCTCCTGTTGGACTCCTCTACCAGCCTTCAGCTTGGACATCAGGAAGAATTTCTTCCTGGAAAAGGTTGTCAGGCCTTGGCAGGGGCTGCCCAGGGAGGTGGTGGAGTCCCCATCCCTGGAGATGTCCAGGGAAGGACTGGACGTGGCGCTTACCCAAACCTAAGAGTCTAATGGAATTTTGGAGCAAAGACTGTGTGTTCCCTGTGTTCAGTTTGTTGGCTTGATTGTGTTGGATTTTGGTACATTTCCTAGCTGCTTATTAAATAGCTTGGCTGGGTCTGGGTGCTGTTGATCATTTCAATCTCGTCTCCTGATTCATTTGCCTTCAGACACGGAGCTGCTCCCCTGTTTCTTGGAAAAGGCAGGGATGTGCTGGCAGGAAGTGGCTGCACTTAAAGCAAATAGGCTGTACCTGCTGATGATTAATCCTTAACCTGAAGAAGGAACCTTCCCTTTCCATCTTTGCCTGAATTAGCAGATGATTGTTCCTTTGTCCCGAGGCTGCCCAGGCTGACTCTGAGGTTGATTCATGGCTTAGGGGCCCCAGTAATAGGATTTCCCGTCAGGGTGTGCTCACCGGTCCTCACAGGGCTTCAAAGACAAAATGGGTTTTCCCTCTTGCTTTGCATCCTCTTGGCTTGTGCTCCTTTTGGCCTTGGCTTCATTTTTACTCCCGGAGTCTCGCAGACAGGAGGCTTCAGCTGGGATTTGATGGTTGGTGCCATCCCGACTCCCCAGGATGTCTGGGGATGGGACAGGCCGTGCTCTACTTGGGTTCAAGTGCTCAAGGATTGAATGTAAATGAATTTAGTCTTTATTTGAAAGGCTTTGAACTACAGCACAGCTCTTTTGCAGCTCTTTTTGCTCCCTTTGAAGGCTGAGCAGCTGATGCTGTACGTGACTGTTCCCTTAGCGTGCAGTTAAAACATCAACTATTACACTGACGTGCAAATGTTATTTTGTGCTGAAGTCATGCTGGAAATAGTTCAAAATGTCTTGTTTATTTGGATTCACCATCTCGCTGAGCTCTAATCTTGTTTTGCTCTCTGGTTTCTGTCTGGTGTCTCTGCAATCAGCAGAGCTGTGTTCAGACTGAGGGGCTGAGCTTCTGGGGTACGTGGGCGTCCTCCGGGGCTGCAGCCCAGGAGCCACGCGCTGTGAGGGCATCTCTCCTGGGGCTTGTGCCTTTTGGGAAGCTGCATTATTAAGCAGTTGTCTTCCCCCAACTTCAGTCAGGGATGCAACAGGTTGAATTAGACCCTGTGCCCTGCTCAGTGAGACCCCCCTGCAGAGCTGCTCCAGCCCTGGGAACAGCCCAGCAAGGACATGGAGCTGCTGGAGCCAGTCCAGAGGAGGCCCCAAGAGGATCCGAGGGCTGGAGCAGCTCTGCTGGGAGGAAAGGCTGGGAGAGTTGGGATTGTTCAGCCTGGAGAGGAGAAGCTTTGGGGTGACCCGATTGTGGCCTTGCAGGGCCTGAAGGGAGCCTGCAAGAATCATGGAAATCCTATTTCCAAGGGCCTGGAGTGCCAAGACAAGGGGGAATGGCTTTCCACTGCCAGAGGGGAGGGTTAGATGGGATACTGGGAAGGAATTGTTCCCTGTGAGGGTGGGGAGGCCCTGGCCCAGGTTGCCCAGAGAAGCTGTGGCTGCCCCTGGATCCCTGGAAGTGTCCAAGGCCAGGTTGGACGGGGCTTGGAGCAACCTGGGCTAGTGGAAGGTGTCCCTACCCATAAGGGTTGGAAGGAGATGATTTTTAGGGTTTCTTCCAAATCAAACCATTCTGGGATTCTGTTAAATCGCTCTCTTTTTGGACAAGCACCAACTGGTTAGTTCATTTATTTTAATGACAGATCCAGTTCTTTGAAATGACTGACTGCATGGTTTCATTTTTTTATTTATTTTCCTTTTTGTTTTCATTTGTTATTCAGCAGATAATATGGTTATTGGGATTCTTGCACAAGGTATTTTGTTGCAGTTCATTCCTGAAATGTTTCTGTCTGTTTTCAAGATGCATGAAATCAAAAAGGTTTTTTTCCTGGCCTGTGCTGTCCCCATTCCCAGTAAGGAGTTGAAAGGCTGTCAGCAACTGTTTTGACAGATTTCCATGTACTCCTTGGGAAGACAAAATGTTACATTTAACATATTTTGCTCCGTAGGGATAAGTACACAGCAAAGGATGGATGAAATAATTTGGTAATTAAAATGCTGAGGGTTTTTGTAGTCCCAGCAGAGGATGTCTGATCTGTCACCAGTCCTGTGTGCCTGTCCCAACTACTCCTGTCATGTGTGTGTCCCAGACACCCAGGCAGACTTAAATACCCTCCTGGCCAGAGTGTGCTCCTGCTTCAGGGGCCTCCCTGCCCTTTTCCTGCATTGTGGAGTCTCCAGACGTGGCCACATCACCAAATTCCCCAAGCTTTGCAAAGAGTTTCTTGGAAAGCTCATGGAAATAACAGCCCTGGGAGCTCCCGGAGCTGTGGGGCACATCCTGGAAGGTGAGTGGCAGAAAGACCAGGACCATGCTTTGCACAAATGCTGCTGCTGTTATTAGGGTGTGTTATCCAGGTTGCTCCACGTGTTTTGGGAATGCTCTTGCTGATCCAGATTAGCTGATGCAGCTGCTTGTGTCTGCCCCCTGCTAAAGGTGTTGGTGGTCTCTGTCTGACAGCACAAGTGCCCTGCCAGTGCTGGTTCCTCAGACTCTGCCTGCTCCAAAACCAGTGACCTGGCCTGGAAAGCACTGAACTGGAGCCAGCAGCAGGTGCAGAGTCAAGCACTGGAGGTGAGGCAGAGGTGGACTAACAGGTCTGGGCTTAGCAGTCAGCAAGGACAACAGGCAGCTTGCCTGGAACCAGGTGCACACTCGACTTGCTCTTCCTCTTCATCTTCTGGTCTTCTGTGAAGCTTCTCAGCCGAGCACCGAGGCTGCAAAGGCACCCTCTGCAGTTGTGCAGTTTTGCTGATGTGTTTGAAGTCCCCAGACAGTTGATCAGGCAAACCTACTGCTAAATGGATGCTCTAATTCCCAGTGAATGCTGTGATCCTAAACATTATCCTACATCACAGGAATGATTTGAAAACCAGCGTGTGTTCCTCAAGCTGTCAGTTGTCTTTCAGCACCCTCGTTGTGCTCTTTCATCTTCAAATGCTCGTGCTGAAGCTCAAATAACCCTACCTGTCAGCAGTTAGAGGGGGTCTCTTCCTGCCTCCAGCTCCTTCAGAGCTGTACCTGGCAGTTTAAAAGCTGTTTACAAAGGACATAAGGCAAGTCACTGTTGTAGCTGCTGTTTCTCTAATTGGTTTTTCTCATCCTTTTGGTGATATTCAGCATGAGGTTGTGTTTGAGCTTGTGTTTGAGCTCAGCTTGCTCAAAGCAAGGTGAGCTTTCTGCTCAGAACCCTGAAGGACCAGGGCATCTGCTTCTGTGTGGTAATTTGAGGCGAAGTGAAAAGGGACTTCTTAAAGCAAACCTGTGTTGTCATCCCGTGTTGGGAGGAGTTTGAGGTGCTGAAAACAGGGGGGGAAAAAATAATCTGTGTCCAGGAGGAGTTTCAGGATACAGCTCTGCCCCTGGGTGTACTGTGAGTATTAATGGCACAGTTGGGTGCTGCTTCCACATGAAAATCATAAGGCAGGTAAGGAATCAGATGTGTGCTACAAGGTCAGTGAAGCTGTTAAGCAGCAATCAGTTACTAATAAAAACCAGGGTTTTTTCTCTGCACTTCCCTTTTATTGGTGCTGTGTCAAGAAATAAATACAGATGGCCAAAATGTGTACGTGTATATGTATATTTATTTGACTTTTTTACAAAGCACGAACAGCTTGAGATGTGTGGAGGAAGACAAATGCACAGAGAGGGTTGTGGTTAATTCCTTTTTCTGCTGCTCTGGTGGAAATGAAGTTTTGGAACTGAGAAATTTAGAGGTTACTGCACTTTCCAGGCTCTTTCCTGTCTCTGAATCCTAACGCTTGTTTCCACAACAGTGTCAGGATGCAAAAACATTATTAGTTTGGGGGTTTGTTCTGCTCTTGGGAGGCTTTTTTTACGGAATTTGGAGATCCTTACACTGCAAATAGCTGCGAAGTCAAACTGGCGAATGAACAAATATTATTAGTGAAGTAGGAGAGAACAGAACAAGCTGCTGTAAAAAGAAAATAATTTAAAAAAACTTTTTCTCCATGATTCCCCATGTCTTTAATTCTCTGTCTCCAGAAAGAGAAAGGTTCAGCACAGGATGCTGAAGGTGATCAAAGGCACAGAGCACCTGTTGTATAAAAGGAGATAGATAAACTTTGACTCTTTAGTGTGGAGAAGAAATGATGGTGAAGGGAGGGAGTGAGAAGAGGAATGTTATGGGAGTGTGAGCTTTGCATCTTCCAAAGAGAATGACTGTACCCAGGCCTTCCTCGCTGGAAAAAAACCAAGGAAGCATGAGCTTATAACAAGGGAAAGTTTTTTCCTTTTGGCAGTGTTGTTCTTTTGGTGATGTTTTTGTTTTGGTGGTGTGGTTACTCTGTGGTATTCCCTGCTGCAGGAATGTTGCTGGAAGGTTACATATTCGAAGGAGGCTGGATAAAACCCAGCCATGGCTGTTAAAGACTCCTGGCTCAGGGAACAGTTATTAAAGCAATGTGTTGAAGAATCCCAGAACAGGTCAGGCTGGAAGGGACCACAGTGGGGATCTGGTGCCACCTCCCTGCTCCAGCAGGGCCAGCCCAGAGCACAGGGCACAGGAGTGTGTCCAGATGGGGCTGGAATAGCCCCAGGGAGGAGACTTCACACACTTTAGACAATCTGTTCAGGGCTGGGGCACTGCCCAGCCAACAAGTTCTTCCTCCTGTCCAGCTGGAACTTCCTGGCCATCAGTTCCTGCCCGTTCCTCCTGGGCCATTGCTGGGCCCCCCCGAGCAGAGCCTGCTCCATCCTCTGCCCCCTCCCTGCAGCCCCTCCAGACATGGCTGAGGGCCCCTCTCAGGCTCTGCTCTGGAGGCTGAACAGCCCCAGCTCCCTCAGCCTTTGCTGCTCCCAGAGCTGCTCCATCCCTTGGGCATCTCCGCAGCCTGCGCTGGCCCCGCTCCAGGAGCTCCCTGGCCCTGCTGTGCTGAGGAGCCCGAGCTGGGCCCAGCCCTGCAGATGTGCCTGCCCAGGGCTGGCCAGAGGGGCAGGATCCCCTCCCTGCCCTGCTGCCCCCCAGGATCCCACTGCCCTCCCTGTCCCCAGGACACACGGCTGGGCAGGGACAGCTGGTTGCCCACCAGGACCCCCAAGTCCTCCCAGAGCTGTTCTCCAGCAGGTCCCCCCAGCCTGTGCTGGTGCCTGGGGTTGTTCTTCCCCAGGTACCCTTGAAGAAGGTGATTCATCTGTGTTGAACTGTCTGTAGAAACCTGGAACTTCCTTTTGGAGGTCATAAATACACGGGGCTGTTTTCCAATGCCATGTCACGGACTTGTGGAATGCAGGGGCTGCAACCTGGAGCAGCAAAGGCAAGGCAGGATATCTCGGCTCCCATGTAACAGCAAATGACTCAGGTGATAACAAGCTGGTGTTGAGGAGCAGATGACTGCAGCAGGTGTCCTGGCTGATTCCCTGTGTTCCTTGACCGAAGTTTTGCAGTCTGGAGCTCCCAGGAGCGTGCTGGGAGCCGGGTGGGTTGGAGTGGCAGCGTGCCAGCTGATGCCTGGGGTAATGATCAGGTTACTGTGGTGCCCTGGAGACAGATGGGCTCCAACATTACCCTGGAAACTCAATTTTCAGCGTCAGGTAATGTTTGGGTAGAGCTGGAACTCTGGGATTGCACCTTCACCCGCGGAGGGCGAAGGTTTCTCATGCTCTGTGTCACTTTTTACTACAGGGAGGTGGTTTGCTTGGCTGGCTTATGAAAGGAGTGAATTTCCCTGGAGATATTGATGTTCAGCAGCATGTGGGTGTTGGGAGGCTTTGGGAGGTGGAGGAGGATGGAGATGGAATCATGTCCTTTGAATCAGAGCTATGTTGGTATGCTAGAAAGAGACTGGCAGCTGTAAGAAGAGGGGGGGAAAAACCCTCAAACATTGAACCACTCACTGCATGATTTTGTGTGGACTCGGAGCAGGAGGTGTTTTAAGAATTTATACTGGACTGAGTGGGGTGAAAATTCAAGTGTAGGTGAGAGTGTGGAGGTCACTCCCAACAGCTGCTCAACAGGGATCCCTTGGAAATCAAAAGACCCTTCATTTAGTTGGCTCCATCCCAAGGCGTGGACTTGGTGACCTGTGTGATAACTTTGAGAGTAAATTCCAAGTGATTTATCCCTCTTCTGATCTCCTTTGAACCCTAAACTGCTCCTGTCTGTTGCTGTCAAGTGGCTACTTCTGTATTTATGAGCAAGTTGCAAACTGCTGACCTGCTTTGCCTCCTGTGAAAGGCAAGTGATAGTTCTCGCTGGAGATGGCAAGGGCAGTATTTCTGGATGTGCCTGGACTTAAATTTACTGTTAGGAACTGAAAAGTGTGGATGCTGATGGTTGTTGGAAGGAAAAGCGTGTATTTACTGCACGGCGGCAATAGATTTATAGACAGATAGTTTGGTTTATAGATAAATATTTTTGCCTCTATTTCTGTCGCCCCAAGCAGTAGATTTTAAAGCCTAAACTTTGCTATCATCTAGAGACCTTTTTACATTTTTTTTTCCTATCCCATCTGCTGAGTTCTTCACTCACGGCTCAGATGTCACGTGGCGCCACGAGAGCCAAGAGAAGTGACGCATCCTGGTATCCCATGGTAACTCTCCCTTTCCTTCGTTTTTAGCTCCTTTGCTTTGCTCCCAGATAGAATAACCTGCCCGTGGGATTGGATTTGCTTTGCTCATAAATAGGTGAAGGTTAGGTTGCACTGTTTCCAGCCTTGGGAATGATTTGCACTCGGTAACCCAAATTGCCCTTTAAAAAGCCCCAAACAAACAGCCCAACAAAGCACACGCCGCACAACCCCCGCTCCACACCAAAACCAGCCCCCGCCGGAGCCAGAAATCTCGAAGCTCTCCACCCAAACTTCTCGACGTGCTGTCGGTGGGGTTTTTTTACTCTGTTTGCCGTTCAGGATATTGTCTGAGAAGTTTTGCAAACCACAAGTAGATACCCTGCAAGCAGAGTTAAAACTCTCAACAAAGCTCAATTTGCAATTCAGGTCTTGAAGTTCACACAGGCTTTGCAGCTGGAAACTTGTTAGGTGAGGCTTTTTTTTTTTTTTCTTCTTTCCTTTCTTCACCACCCCCACGAGTCGTTTTTAACCCCTGATTGTTCTGTGCAGTTAGTGCCTGCAACTTCATTAGAAATATCCAATTTATTTCCTGAGAAGAGCTCGTGGGCTTGCATTCAGATGTGCTGATTCTTTAGAAATTCTGATTACTTTTTGAAAAATGGGTCACTTCATCATGACATCAAAAATGGTTGGGGTTGGAAGGGACCTTAAAGATCATCTCGTTCCACCCTCTGCCATGGGCAGGGACACCTCCCACTGGACCAGGTTGTTCCAAGCCTTGTCCAGCCTGGCCTTGAGGCATCCACAGCCCCTCTGTGCCAGTGCCTCACCACCCTCACAGGAAAGAATTGATTTAAATTAATTAAATCCGTTTTTCTGTCTGTGCCTGTCTATGCACTGTAACTTCATCGTGTTGAAACAGCAGTGGTATGACTTGGGCAGCCTGAAACTCGAGGCTGCAAATAGAGCAGCTCCTCCCCAGGTGTAAACAGCGAGTAGAGCCCTTGCAGTTGCACGTGGGAGACCTTGAACCTCTTGCATCCTGTTCCCAAACTCTTCTGCCTCCGTTTTCTCTGTGCATTAAAGCCCAGCTAAAGCAATGTGTGGCTGGTTTAACTTTTGCCCTGCCAGCTGGATTTTTGCTTTAGGGCAGAGCTTTCAGCAGCCCAGTTTATCCCTGTGGAAGGTGGTTTTGCTCCCATGTAGCTGCCGTGCACTGGAGGAGAGCGAAGTTTTGCAGCCTGGCAGGATTTGCATTTGCTGTTGCCACAGCTACGAGTGAGCTCCCGGCAGTTCGGTTCCCCTTGCCGGGGACGGAGCAGGAGTGAGTTTTCAGAATTAAGGTGCCAGTGCACAGAGATGACTCATCCTGGTGTGTCCAGCTGATCTGGGGTCACTTTTTGAACGGGAGAGAGGATGGGATGGCGGCGTTTGTGTGCGGGGGAGGCACAGGGACGTCCGGAGCAGCTCCAGGCTGCCTGGATTTGGGGCAGTTGATGTGCAGGATGTTTGCTCTGAACTTGCTGCTGAGCTGCCACCTGATCCAGCACATCCCTGCGGGCACCTGGATGTTGGGAAGTACTGCAGGACTTCTCTGATGTGCTTCCCTGGCTGTGCCGAAGCAGGGGAAGGATCTCGTGCTGCTCCAGACAGGTATTTAGTAGGAATCTCTCTTCTGAATTCTCAGTCTGAATTCCCTCCTGTTCCATTTTGGTTCCACGGTGCTGCCTTAGCTGTGGGCTTGCATCAGGAGTGCTGCTGCATGGCTAAATCCAAACAATAGCCTGCTTGTGGCAGCTGAAAGTGGTGGTGGAAAAAAATCCCTCCTCTGGAATTGCAGGGAAAAAACAAGCCTGTTTGCAGCAGGAATCAGCAGGAGCCTATGGAGTCATACTTTAATTATTTCCCCGAATTTTTTGCATGGTTTATGATGATTTAAGCATAAATTGCTTAGAAAAAGTCCTTGGCCCCATCTTCCAGTTACTGATTGCTTCCATGGCAGGGGGGTTTGGAACGAGATGTTCTTTAAGGTCCCTTCCAACCCAAACCATTCCATGACTCTGGGATTTGGATGGCCATGGGGTCAATATCAGACAATGGTTACCCTGTAACCTATGTTCTGCCATTGTAATCATTGTAAGTAAGTGTGGAATATTTAATAAGTATATAACTGGATTCATAGTTTCATCTAGATAAGATTTAAAAACTATGAGCTGCCTTGCAAGTTGGGTTTCTTCTTTTTCCCTGTGACAGCCTGACTGGCTGTGCTCTCACCTCCAGCATTCCCTCCTGCTCACATCGTCAGCTGTGTTTCATAAGCTGCCTGCAATGGCTTTTACCTGCTACAATGCTGATTCTTGGTCTGGAAATGGTTAACAATGAGCTATTTTCTTTATATTACCTTACACAAAATACTCCCACAACACGGCTCAAAAGTTCTAGACCTGTTGAACAACAGAGGTGCTCACCTGAGGAAACTGCAGATGGAGGAGATAGAAAAGCTGGAGCTGGGGACAGGAGGAGTGTGGTATGTGGCAAACTCAGTTAATACAGGGACTGGAGCTGGAGTGAGGGACTGAATCTGAAATGTTGTGAGCAGGTGGCACCTTCTTCCCCCAACAAACAACTGTAACTTGT
The DNA here is from genome assembly GCF_003945595.2 of Pipra filicauda. Taxonomy (NCBI): domain Eukaryota; kingdom Metazoa; phylum Chordata; class Aves; order Passeriformes; family Pipridae; genus Pipra; species Pipra filicauda. The sequence continues at coordinate 338,029 of NW_024104761.1, forward strand.
CATACAGGTCACTTAACTGGCACTGTGTCTGTTGACCTGGGCTCCTTTAAAGGTTTTATTATTGCATTTTATTACGGTACTTGTTGAGGTTTTGAACTCCTGTGTGAGAAAGTGCTTTTCTAGGGATGATGTGCTTAAGCTTTTTTTGCTGTGTTGGAAGGTCTTTGTCTGCTATGACTTTCTATTTTTGGAGCTAAGGATACGTAGGCTTATGGATTAAAATAAAAACCACAAAGGAAGGGGAGAACCCTCAAAACAAACCCAACTGTGGTGTCAGTAACCAAACTACAGCTCTGACACAGAGGGAAGACAAGGTTATAGGGGAGTTCACAAGGAACAAAACAAGCAGCACATGGTATCTGGATCCGACTGAAGAGCCTGTCGACCACAGAAGGTGTAGAAAGGTGGATTGGTGGATTGTAGAAAGCTTATGGGAGCCCTGTCAGTGTGTGGTGAGCTGGTGGGGTGGAGAGGGAAGGTAAATTCTGCATGTGTGACTTGGCCTGATGATGATTTAGAAGAAGACTACAGGCTCTAGTACAGCCAGGAGTGCCAGAGCTGAGACCCAGCCATCCTGCTGCTCGCTGGATGAGGCTGGCCAAGGAATAAAGGTCAGAATTCCTGGGGAAAGCCTTTTGGCACCAGCGTGGTGCTGTCTGCAAGTGGAGTTTATCCTTGCAGGCAGCTGCTCGCCCCAGGGACTGGCCAGTTTTGGCTCTTGCTGTTCGCTTGTTGTTTGTTTTTTGGTTTTCTTTTTTAATTCTCTGGACTTGGTAACTATCCAGAACACACTCCAGGGGTGTCTGGTTGCAGCTAAGGGATTACCTTTCTGGGAAGGAACTGGTGGAGCCTGTGTGAGGCTGAAGAAGAGCTTGGGTGAGAGTGTATTGCTGTGAGGTATTTGTGTTCCTTCAGTCCCACACCCCTCACCGTGGAAAGGCAAAGAGGGTTTTCTGCTTCCCACTGTGGATACTGGTGAAATATTTATATTGGGAAGTGTTGTTTCCCATGGGAATCCATGTCCCTTCCTCTCTAAGAGACTTGCTTTCTTGCACAGTCCAGTCTGATGTTGTGGTGTAATTTAATGCTTCCAGTCCAAGAGGTTAAACAGTGATTTAAAAATAAAAAAAAAAAAAACCCTCTGCATCTCAGAATGACTTTTGAACTAGCACAGGCAGGAGAAAATCCCTGTGTGGATTATATGGTCTCTTGGGTTTTGGTCTTGTTTTTCACTGGCCCTAAAAACATCCTGAGGTTAAAATTAGAATAATAAACACTTCCAAGGGAATTTTTTCTACAGTCATCTTTCATTTAGCACTGAAAACCCTGAAAAGCTGTGGTCCATTTTGGGATGTTGAGTTTTTTCCTTGTCTGTTTTAGAGATGAATGATTGATGTGGAAGCTTGAATTTGCCCTTAGTTAGTGGTGTAGCAAATACAGTCTTCAACTATATTAACAGCTAGTCAATATTGCAAGTATTTAATGAATAATGAAGGTCTTTTCTGCTGAAATCTTGTCAAGTTTTTAACCTCATTGATCACAGAAAGCCCTGTAGCCTCCCTTAAACAGGAGAAGGAGCTGCTGTGTCTGTCTGAGGTGTATTTAAGGAAGGAAGGCTGTTACTTCTGTCAGTAGATGAACGACCCAAACCTCTATTGAGGTTCCTGTTGGATGATTCTGTAATGAAACTCTGGCTGTGCTGTGTTGGTTTTATTGTTTGTCGTCATTCACACCCTCAGGGTTGGGGTAAGGATGTCCCCTGCACCTCACTTGATGCTTTTTTGATTCAGGACCGCTCAGAAAAGACACGTTGGGGAACAGGTTTGTAGCTGCCTGAGGTGTAACATCCAGGCTCCAAATGTGCTTCTTTGGAGCAGGATGGAGTCCTGGCTCCCTCCCCACTGCTGTACTGTTCCCATATATACTTCTTTCTTTCTCTTCCTGTGTGTGTGCCTGTGGTTTTGGTTTTATTTCTCCAGTAGCCATGATCCCCCTGGAGCTGCACCAGACGTTCATTATTGTGCTTTGCAGCGTCACAGGCTCCTTTGGGTGGATCTCAGTGGTGTGCTGGACGTGCAGGATCCCTGTTTCCCTGCTTGTTTTGTTTGCTCTGTGAGTGCCAAATGCAGTCTGCTGGCATCCTACAGCTGGAATGTGTCTCTTGTAGAGGAGCCACCCCATTACAGCAGGGTAACATGTACAAAAACCCTTCCTGGCTGGACCCAAATGCCTCATTTAATCAGTAAGTAGCCCTGGAACCTGCTGCATGGTGCTCCTTGGAAATAATCTGAGTGCCAGGCAGGAGCAGCAAGAAGATGAAACACAAATGTAGAGGCTCTGTTACAAGCCTTGGGGCAGGAAAATGTGCAGAGCTCATTAAAGCAGCTCCTGGCACTGTTCCATATAAGCAGTCCCTCTCTGAGGCTGCTCCTGGTTGCCCACAGCCAAAATTGGATGGCTTGGTCAGGCTGGTGGGGAGATGAAGCTGCAGATTAACTGATGGGGAGTAACCACGAATGGTTTGCTTGTGGAGAACAACCAATCTTCCCTCTTGGATGGGGCAGATGGATTTTGGGGGTGCTGCCACACCAGCTGCTTCCATGAGAACCAAAATGCCTGATTTAAGGAAGCCTGTGCTGATGCACACTACAGAGACAGGGCTGCTAATGCTTTTATGGCAGTGAGGAGTTCAGTTAGGCTGCAATTAGCAGTTTCTCTTTTCCCTTGCAAGTCCAGAGAGGATTCTGTAGTTATTTCTGTGTTTGGTTGGTTCTGCTTTATTGGGTTTAATTCAGTATGAAACAGAAGCTTATGCTGCCCAAGAGAAGAGTACCATGTAAATGGGCTTTGTTGTGTGCTGAGAGTGCTGCAAGTGTAAAGCAACTCATTTGCCTCCCTAGGATGAGCAGCTTTGATGTTTTGAGATGCTGGGCTAAACTTCATGTTCACAGCTGTGGGGTTTTTAAAGGCAAAACTGTGAGTGAGCTGAGAATCTGAGCCCTTGTGCAGGCCAGGAGATCAGTGTAGGGAATTCCTGTTGTTTCAGGGCTGCCTCTTCATGCACCTATTCACAGAATCCCAGAATGGTTTGGGTTGGAAGGGACCTTAAAGCACGTCTCATTCCACCCCCTGCCATGGGCAGGGACACCTTCCACCAGCCCAGGTTGCTCCAAGCCCTGTCCAACCTGGCCTTGGACACTTCCAGGGATGGGGCAGCCACAGCTTCTCTGGACAACCTGTGCCAGGGCCTCCCCACCTTCATAGAGAAGAATTTCTTCCTAATATCCCATCTATCCCTGCCCTCTGGCAGTTTGAACCCATTCCCCCTTGTCCTGTCACTCCTGTTCCCAATGAACAGTCCCTCTCCAGCTTCCTTGTAGCCCCTTCAGACTCTGAAAGGTGCTGTGAGGTCTCCACACAACCTTCTCCTCTCCAGGCTGAACAGCCTCAACTCTCTCAGGCTAACCCTGGAAAACACCCATGGGAAGAAGCCAGAATCGTGGGTGGCCTTAAATCCCCACGACCAAACACGTGCAGCGAGTCAGCTTAAAATGGTAGTGGTGTCTTTTTTGCTCTGGGTGAGGACACCGCGAGTGCTGTGGCCACATCTCTGGCAGCTGCCACGGCCCATCTCAGCTGCGCTCTCCTCCTCCCTGCTCAGCCCCCAGCCTGCTCACTCTATTTGCAAAGAGAGGAAAAGGAGGAGGAGGTGTGCTAAACTGAGAACCAGGCAAGACAAATGCGCTAACGCTTGGGTAGAAACATGTTTCATCTTGAGCTTTCGTACAGAAACCTTAATTCTGCACGGAATCTTCCCTGTCCCTCCTTTCCAGGGTGAAATCTGAATAGGTAGGATCAGTTTTGTACTTCCCTCCACTGCTCGTGGCTCCCACTTGCCTTTTTGCCAGACTGTGGGAACAGGGAGTGTTAGAGATTTTAAAAAAAATTACAACTTTATCTCTTGGCCTTAGAATGAAAAACTTGAGGATTTCAGTTCTTACAAGTAGTTATCTACCAAGTTAATGAAGATTTTTAGCTAGTAAGCCTAGAGGATATCCATGTCTTGCTTTGCTGTAAAAGAGGATAATCATCCTCTGGTTTTTAGAGGTGATACAGAGCATTTGTGGAGCTGAGGGCTTTTTTAAAGTATTCATCTAAGAGGTGATGTTTAGAAAAAGAAAAACCAAAAAAAGGCAAAAGGAGGAAAAACTTGAGATGGAGACTGTAAGGGAGCTTTAAGGAATCTGGTAATCCCAGGGAGTCAGATGATGGAACACCTCCTGACCCCCGTGTCACACTGAGAAAGCAGAATTTGAACCAAACCATAGCAAAGGTGAGTTATCAAGTGCTGGAAACCGAATCTTAGCCTTGAGAGCGAGATACAGCACGTGGGGGCTGTTCCTGCTGAGCTGGTGTGGGATCTGTCAGCGCTGTGACACTGTGGGGTTGTGCCCTGGGCAGTGCCTCAGGCAGGGCCCGGGCGCTGCTTCTGAATATTTGTGTATGTCATGAATCGTATCTGGGGTGGGAAAATGAACAGCAAAATGGTCCCAGAACCACAGGCTGGGTGAGGCTGGAGGGCACCTCTAGGAGGTCATCTTGTCAAGCAGGGTCACCTAGGGCTGGTTGCCCTGGGCCGGTTGCCAGACTCTCTCTGGTGTGTCCACGTGTCTTTTCCAGAGCTGGGCCCAGCACTTCAGCAGTGCTGAGGGGAAGGGTCACCTCCCTCAGCTGCTGCCAGCACTGCTCCCAGTGCAGCCTGGGGTGCTGGTGGTCTTTGCTGGGAGGGGGCATTGCTGGCTCCTGGGAGCCTGTTGTCATCCCCAACCACACGTCCTGCCTGCAGAGCTGCTTCCCAGTCTGTCGGCTCCCAGCCTGTCCTGGTGCCTGGGGTCGTTCTGCCCCAGGGGAGGACTTTGCCTTTCCTTTATTGGAACACCACAAGGTTCCTGTCTGCCCTTTGCTCCAGCCTGTCTGAGTTCACCCAAGTGGCAGTGTGACCTTCTGCTGCATTGGCCACTCCTCCTGGTGTTGTGTCACTGAGGGTACACTCTGCACATCGTCCAGGTCATTAACAAAGAGGTTAAATGATGGCTCTCATATCAACCCCGGGGTAGACCACTAGTGTCTGTCCTCCAGCTGGACTTTGTGCCACTGACCACGACCTGCTGGGCCATTCAGCCAGTTCTCCCTCCACCTCACTGCCCCCTTGGCCAGTCCCTACCTTCCCAACTTATCTGAGGGTGTGAAAAGAGGCAGTTTTGGAAGTCCTGCCAAAGCCAGGACAGACAATGTCCTCTGCACTCCCCTCATCCACCGAGGCAGTTGTTTCATCCCAGGAGGAGGTCAGGCTGCTGAAGCGTGGTTTCTTCCCCCTCATAAATCCGTGCTGACTACTCCTGATCACCCTCTTGTCCTTGAAGTGACTGGAAGTGCTTTCCAGAATTAGCTGCTCTTTCCCAGGTACAAAGTAAGGCTGCAGCCCTGTAGTTCCCCAGATCCATTTCCACTCCTTTCTTGAAGGCAGGAGTGATGTCTGCTTTCCTCTGCTCATCAGGAGCTCCTCCTGCTCACCACAGCTGTTCAAAGATGGTCAAGTGTGACCTCCCAATGACACCAGCCAGCTCCTTCAGCACTCCTGGCTCCATCCCATTTGGTCCCATGGGCTGAAGTGTGTCCAGGCTACTGTTCCCTAACCTGATCCTCTTCTACTAAGGGTAAGTCTTCCTTGTCTGGACTTCCCTGTGGTCTCAGGGGCCTGCAGTTCCTGAAGGTTGGTCTTACTGTCGCCCTTCACATCCCTTGCCAGATTCAGCTCCAGATGTGCTTTGGCTCTCTTAGCCTCTTCCCTGCATGATCAGTGTTCCCAGATTCCTCCTGGATCACCTGCTGCAGTTTGCACTTGGCTCTGATCAGGAGCTCCTTGCTCCTGCCCCCTCAGCTTGATCACCTGCTTGTTGGGATAGACTGTCCTTCAACCAGGAGGAGATGATCCTTTAGTATCGATCAACTCCTTTGGGCCCCTTTTCTCTCCAAGGCTGTAACCCGTGGGATTCTTCAGGCACATCCCTGAAGATGCCAGAGTCTCCTCTCCTAAAGTCCAGGGCTATGATCAGCCTTTTCCTCCAGCTCCTTCCTCTCCAAGTCCTGACCTCCACCGTCTCATGGTCACTGCAGCCAAGGCTTCCCAAGGACCTTGGCATCCCTGACCAGTTCTTGCTTGTTTGTAAGGATTGAGGTCCAGCAGAGCCCCTCTCCTTGGTGGCTCCTGGATCACCTGTGTTAGGAACGTGTCATTAGTGCACTCCAGAAACCTCCTCAGTTGTTTCTGCTGTGCTGGGTTGTCCCTGCAGCCGATACCAAGGCGGTGGAAGTCCCCCATGAGCACCCATCCTGGTCTTCCTAAAGGACCTGTGCGTGCAGATGCTCATCCAGGGGTGTGATTTATCCCACCACGTCTCAGGGATCACAGAGGCTGGAGCCCTGTAGGTGCAGTCAGACCTCCTGCCCCTTTCCTGTGCTGCCTGCAGGGCACTCAGAGAGGCACCCAGGGGTGCAGGCTCCCAAAAATGGTGTCAGGGCTTTCCCCGTGGAATCACAGAGTGGTTTGGGTTGGAAGGGACCTTCAGGATTCACTAGTTCCACCCCCTGCCATGGGCAAGGACACGTTCTATTAGACCAGGTTGTTCCAAGCCCCATCCAGCCTGGCCTTGGACACTTCCAGAGATGGGGCAGCCACGGCTTCTCTGGACAAACACCCTGCAGGCCCTCCCATGCCTGTGTCCCTGCCTTAGGGTGGGTGAGTACAGGAGTTTAGCTTTCCTGGAGTTCAGCTGGACACTGAGCAGTGTGTGTGAGCTGCCAGGATGGCAGCCTCTGCCGAGCAGGAATAGCACACGTCTCCTGGCAAAAGCCTGGAATGTGTGAGAACCTCCCTATTATTAGATGGCTGCAATATTTCTCTTGGCTCACTCGGCCTGGCTGTAGTGCTCAAGTGGACGCTGTGCATGTAGCTTTAGGAAAATAAAGGCTTTATTTCTGTCTGATATTCCCCCTACTTACGTCTTTCCTAATGTAACCGAGTCTCTCCAGAAGGGCTGCTTCTCCCTCCTTCTCCTCTGGCTATTTATATCCCCGGTGACGTTGCAGGAGTGTTTGCTTTGGAAAAAAAAAAATCTCTGTCTGAGCCGAAGCGAAACCAAACCTGCAGGATAAAGCTGTTCTTTCTCCTCCTCTTGGTCAGAAGGGAGGCCTGGAGAGCGACAGAAAGCCATCACCCGGGAAGGAAGGACGGGAAGCCTGGGAAGGTAAAGGGCGTTTTTCTGTTTGACTGATGCGGTGACAAACACCCCCCAAAACCCTGAACTGCTCCTTCCGGGGGTGGAGGTGTCAAACACCGGGGCGCTATTTTAGGGAGGACCTGTGAAATGAGTCGCTGAAAAGCCTCCAGGCTGAGCACAGGGGCTCTTTAATAATCCATCAGCTGCTTGCAGGCACAGCATCAGAGCTCAGGGGTCGCTGTCCCCCCTCGGCCGGTGATGCAGAGAGGCTTTGCCTTCTCCCTCCCCAAATGTTGTGATTGCAGTACAGTAAAGCTGAATTTCGACTTATCTTCAGCTTTCTAAGCAATTCAGAGCTCTGGCTCTGAAACTTCCCCAGCCTTTCTGGTTTTTATCGTGCTTGGTCTGAATCTCAGATAATTTGGATGACAGTTTTATAAAGGTGTAGACTGAATAATCTGTATTGTGCTTGTAGGGTAGTTGGCAAAATTTAAGGGCGTTTACTTTTGGGTAAAGGCTGATTTCCTGAGGTCTGAAGCTGCATTTGCTACTTTTTGCTGCTTGTGAGCTGTAGAAGACACAAAAAGTAACACTTCAAGGTTTTTAAGGGCTCAGTGTGAAGCTGAGCATGTTTGAGCACTGGATTTTTGCAGAAATGCCAATCCCTGAGCAAATCCAAGAGTCCTGCATAAATAAACAGGGAAGAAAGCAAGTGTACCTCTCCAGAAAATTCAAGTGTTTACCTTCACCCTGTTGTACTCCCTACTAGATATTTTTAGCTCGTAACAGAATTGTATTTTTGCGAACTCTTCTTTGCAGGGTGAAACCTCTGACAGTGATTGCTACAAAACACAACTTTGTGGAAGTTCTGTGGCAATGTTCTGGATTAGTGTTCTTTGGTGTGCACAGAGAGGAAACTAATCTCTTTTTACCCTCCAAAATCATAGTGTGCAGCACAAGAGTATCCCAGTAATGTCATCCCACGGGATTAGTTAGAGGTGCTTAAAAAGAAACAGGCAGTGTCCTTGACTCAGGATTCCAAAGGCACAGGAAGGGTGGTGGTATCCACAGTTGAATATCCACGTCTGCCCCATGTAACTTGCATGGAATCAGCTCCAGTTATTGCTGAGTTTGGGTGATCCACCGGGAATGACCCAAGAGGAAGCAGGGTGTCACAGAATCATGGAATCAGAGAATGGTTTGAATTGGAAGGGATCTTAAAGCTCATCTCATCCCACCCCCTGCCATGGGCAGGGACACCTTCCACCAGCCCAGGTTGCTCCAAGCCCTGACCAGCCTGGCCTTGGACATTTCCAGGGATCCAGGGGCAGCCACAGCTTCTCTGGGCAGCCTGTGCCAGGGCCTCCCCACCCTCACAGGGAAGGATTTCTTCCCACTATCCCATGTATCCCTGCCCTCTGGCAGTGGGAAGCCATTCCCCCTTGTCCTGTCCCTCCATCCCTTGCCCCAGTCCCTCTCCAGCTCTCTTGGAGCCCCTTTAGGCCCTGGAAGAGGCTCTCAGGTCTCCCTGAAGCCTTCTCTTCTCCAGGTGAACCTCCCCAGCAGAGGGGCTCCAGCCCTGGCAGCATCTTCATGGACACACTCCAGCAGCTCCACATCCCTCTGCAGTTGGTGTCAAGCAGAGTGATTCCCCTTGTCTGTGCTTCTGCAAGGAGGGTTTTTTAAGGTTCTGGGGCTTGAAAACACGTACCTAATGTTTCTGTTGTGACTGGTGGCAAGGACAGAGATGTGTGAGCACAGTAAATTCCAGCCCAAAGATATTTGTTGAATGCCAGGGGAAAGGTATTTGGCCATGGCTTGATTAAGGTGCTCTGTGTATGCTACAGCATAGTATGTTTATGTTGTAAATAGAGTTGAGGAGCAGAGAAGCTGTGGCTGCCCCTGGATCCCTGGAAGTGTCCAAGGCCAGGTTGGACAGGGCTTGGAGCAACCTGGGCTGGTGGGAGGTGTCCCTGCCCATGGCAGGGGGTGGGACTGGATGAGGTCTCTTCCAATCCAAACCTTTTGAGGTCAGAGCTGCTGAGACTTGGCTTTGGAGGGAGCAGGATGAAGTTCTTTCAGGTTCCTGTTCAAGTTAGTGCTTGGCATTGTAGTCAGAGACACATAATTCAGGTGTTTGTAGGAAAGTAAGAAATGTTATGAGTTGGGATTTCAGTGAGTGCTGAATTTTTGAGGGGGTATATGTGTTAGGAAGGAAGGTTTTAATGGTCCTGGTGGAAGGAGCAGGCTCTTATTTTTAATGCTTATGCAGAACTGATGCTTGAACATCTTTTAGGAATAAATTGGACTGAAGGTCAGGGTTATAAAAATAAGGTCTAACAGGCCAGTGCCTGAAAACAGGTGTTAAGAATGGTTTTTATTGCGCTTTGATCATTGGCTGATAAAAGCACAGTTATATTTTATAGATTTTTCTTTTTTTATTAGTTATACCTAAACTAGCCCACGTCTATGGTGGCATTTCTGTCTGTTCCCCCTTTTTTGGGATGAGCATAAGGGGACACATAAACATGCTTCCCCAATAAACCCTTTGAGCCTTTTGGGATTAATACCTCCAGCTGCCTGAGCATAACTTCTTCTGTTCAGCTCTGAATTCACCTGGTCATATTTTGAACCCAGGTGACTCATGGCACTTGAAGTCCCAAGAAGAGGATGTGTGTTGAAATGTTGGGATCACATGGCTCTCCCGTGTGTAAAGCACCAAATTCCCAAGGATTTTGGGAATGCAACACCCTGTGGCCCTCACAAACAGCTCCTGATTGCTTCTGTTGTGTTCTGTTTGTCCTTGGGATGGAGGAAGTGGATATTTGAAGCCCTGCTTGGCAATATTAATCCACATCTTGCATATTAATGAGAAAGGTGTTGGATAGGTGGGTGTGTCAGGGCTGTTTAACCTGTCAATATTGACTTCCAGTTAGACAGGGGGGAAAAAGGGGAGCTGGAGGCAGGGATCAATCAGTAACTGGCTCATGTTCCATCTTTTAGAGTCTTTGAGTGGCCTCTGCTCCCTGGGTGTGAGAGAGACCCTCCTGGCACGAGCAGCAGGTGCTGGTCAGGTGTTTGGGATAATAAACATCCTGCTGAGGTGCCAGCAGGAGCTGTGGATTTCTCTGTGCTTTGTGCCCTGTGTGACTGGGGTGATGTGCAAACAACTACTCAGGATGTGGAGACTTAGTTTATGTTTAGCAGGAAAAAGCCCCCTCCACGCCCGGGAGCCCTGGGGTTGACCTGTAGTGGGAAACATCATCCTGTGTAAAGGGAAACATCATCCTGTGTAAACTCTTGCTTTGGTTTTTGGTTTTTGGCTGAGTTTATTTCTGGTTGGTTGAGTTTTTTGGTTTTTTTTTTTAAATGCTAATTTTGCTCAACTGGAAAGTGTTGTTTCCTTTAGATCCTTTCAGATTAGTAAAAAATTCCTTTGAAGAGCCAGAGATAGCATCAGCAAAGCCACACTTAAACCAGGCAAGGCTTTTTCCCTGGGAGGTCCTTGGTTGCTCCCTGGGTGACAACAGCAGCTGGCATCTGTCATTCCATGCCATGTCCCTGGGAATGGCCAGGTTGGTCTGTCAAGGGCTTTACAGAAGCCAGAGCACCTGGTTTGTGCCAAACTGCTGGTGTACAAACCCAGCAGCCTCGAAGCAAGGTGTGGGGCAAATAGCAAAGGAATTCACTGTTTCGATGGAAAAACCAGTGGGACACCAGTCTGTGTCCCATTATAGCATTTGGTGAGGAACCAATCTGTAATCAGAGGCCTTTGGGTTGAAGTTTTGGGTTTGGAGGAAATGTACCCAAATTGGCATTCTGAGGCAGTGACTTTCTTAACCAGAGGATTTTAACACCCCTGGGTAATGAGGCTTCTCAGAGGACAAAATAAGTGGATCAGAGAATAGGGGTGGCACTTCCCAAGCTGGCAGTGCTGCAGCTGGATGTGGGATGCAGTTCACTTGGGAGTAACACCCTGCCCTGTGAAAAAATGTCCTTTTAGTTGAATGGGTGAGTTTGAAAAGAGCATCTTGTTTCTGTTTTTCTCTTTTATGGAAAGCTTCACTCTTCCAGGTTAAAATGAGGGATTAAACACTTGCTTTGGACTGGGTGTGTGATTGCACATCCCCTGTGAGGGAGTGAGTTGCCATTCCAGCGTGGCACTGTGTTTTCCTCTGCTCTGGCCTTTGGAGAAGTGCCAGGTGTTCAGAGCCACCCCTGAGGAAATCCAGGTGTTTCTGCGAGGATCTAAAGGTCAACCACAGTGTTGGATGAGGAGGAGCAGAAGGCTGGACACGTCCTGCAACCCAGGGAAGCACATGTGATGAGCAAAAGCGGTGGATTTTATCCACTGACAAAGATTAGATGGGAACTGCAGGAGCTGCTTGTGTGGCTTGGCCAACACGAGTGTCCAGGCGTGGAGTGAAGACTCCCTTCACCCACAGCCAGAGATCCCATGTCCTGGTGGACCTCCAGGACGTCTGGGGGTCCCAGTGCTGTTCCTGCCACCCTTTTTTACAGGTTCCAGTCACGGGGAGGGTGTGTGTGATCCCTCAGAGCTGTCGCAACAGGGAGCAGCCCCGTGACTGGAGGTCAGAGGACAGACACGTGTCCAAATACAGCAACACAAAGTATTTCCCAAGAAAGGAGGAGCGGGGGAGTTTCCAGCTGATTTTTCTGGAAGCCCTTGGTTTGCTGCCAGGCTTCTGCAGGGGATTTAAAACACACCTTCGCTCTTGCACACGTGCTCAAGCGAGTGGTGCTGAAACGGGAGGAATTCTGTTCAGGGAACTCAGTTCAACTTGAAAGCAGGCTGAGCTTTTTATAGGAAAAGAGAGAGGAGTGTGGTTTCCTCCGGACTTGCTCTGTGAGTCACACATTACATGACACAGCATTCCTCTTGGGAATCTTAATTGCTGGAGCTGATGAGCACATCAGCACTCTGGAATCTCCTCTTGTGTCATCAAACACACCTAAACACTTAACTTCCAGAAGTGCCAGGTTATTTTGATAATACCTCACAGATTTCAAACTCAACTGTTAAACGGTTTTCAGTATCCATCAGAACCCCATTAAAGTCAATTTAATGGCTTTTTTGTTTTTTTTAAGTTCCAAAGCGACTGTCCATTAACAGCCTTGCATTTAAGAAGTTGTAATGCTGTTACAGAGGTGAAATAATAATAATTACTATATGTAATAGTAAATAATCATGTTATTTTTCAGTAGGAAAGATGATATTTTGAGGGTATCTACTGCGTGCTTTTTTTATTTTTCCCCTGGTGGGTATTTTTAAGTCTTGAATAAAAAGGGCTTCATTGCCCATGGCAGGGGATTGGAACAAGATGGTCTTTAATGTCCCTTCCAACCCAAACTGTTCTGCAATTCTGTGATTCTGTGACTTCTGGACCATAAAGCAAATGTGCTGAAAGGTCTCTGCCAGAGCTGTTCAAAACTTAAGTTTCCTCAATTTTTGTGCCTTCTTTACAAAGACATTTCAGCTCAAGAAAATTGAGCTTGCAGCTGGAAGGAATAATAATCTTGGTATAAATAATAAGCAATGAGATTTGTTTCCTTTAAGTGAGCAGGTAGTCACTTTTTGGTTGAGGCTAAATTGCTTCTCCCTGAAGAGAATTTGTCACAGGTTGGACTCGATGGTCCTGGAGGTCTTTTCCAACCCGAATGTTTGTGATTCTGTAATCATGAGTTGTTTTTTACTGCTTGCACTAGACTTTACTTGCCATCTTCAGTGCTGAATTCCACCTGCTAATGTACAGTTTCTTTACTGATGGGTAGGGAAAAAGTGGGCTCAGTATAATCTGACTTTTTGAGATGTTTAGGTAGATTTTAAGCTGTCCAGGCAAGGACAGCCTTTCCCCAGCAAGGCTTTTGGAGAGATGCTCTCTTGCCAGTGCTTGAATGCTAAGAAACATCAGTGCTGGAGCTTGGTAGTAGCTCTGTTTCTCTTCAATGCCAGTAATCAACCCCAAATCTGGTGTTGTGTCACATTGCTTATGTCGTGGTCGTGAAAGGAGCAAACAGATCAACACTTGGTGACCATCCCTCTTCTCCAGGGGTTTTTGTGGTGATTGTCTCTCTCCTGTTGAAGCACAGTGTGGGAAGGTGGAGATGAAACAGAGCAACAGCCACTGAAGTGAGAGCAGTACTCCCAGATATTCAGTCCTATAGAAAGAAGATGATGTCAGCAGCTCAGGCTGTCCTCTGTTTCAACCCTTAGGCTAAATATGTGCTGGCTGAATTGTGTAGGAGGAAAGAAAAACCCACCTCTTTGCACGCCCTGTGGAAGAGTTCATTGTGTTTCTGTTTGTTTAGGGCTTTACAGGGTGTTATGTTGTATCTGTCTGGACACATGCAGCATGTAAATGCGCCCTGGTTGAGAAGGTGTTCCCAAAACTTGCTTTTAATTTCCCGTAATACTCGTCAAACTGTCCTCTGTTCTCCCTTCTGGCCCCACCTGACTCGTGGGAAAACAGGGCCGGCTTTGTTACGTGCCTTGAGGTCACTGAACTCACACAGTCCCGGAGCAAGGGGGGGGAATATTGCTGAGATAAGATCTGCTGGAGTAACAAAAGAGCGTTTCTGTCAAGTATGAACTCAGTCATTGTCAGAAGTGAGTTATTAAGTTGGCCTCTGTGCTTACCAGGTGCCTTCTGCTGTCCCGTGATGTGTGTGATGCCCCAAAGTAGACACTGCATAGTGAGGAATCCACGGCCTGTAGTGTCTTTTCCAATTAATCCTTCGATTCCTCATATCTGCCCTCAGTGGGAGGGATTTACAGAATTGGCACTGATAGAATTACACCTCAGAAATCTTTAGGTAATGAGTAATCACCAGTTTTATTCCAGAATCCCTCCTGGAGAGCAGGGCGAGGTCAGGCAGATGCATCTGTTGAGTGTTGCCAGGCTCAATTACTGAAAGACTTCTGGAGAAAAGGAGCTTACTGATGGCTCATCCACACTTCCCATCTCTCCTCAGATTTTAAATAAAAGGGGCCGAGTTGGACTTGACCATGGGCCATTTTTAGGCTTCTGGACTTTATGGAGGAGCTGATGGTGAAGATGTTGCATTGGATAACTGTCTGTCCCCCTGTGTTAGGAACAAGGACGTGGATCTATTAAGAAACCCCCCAAAAACCTCCTTAAAAATCCTTGCTTTCTGTGTGAGAAGAGGAGTGTGGAAGGATTTCTGTGCGAGGCTTCTGGAAATACTTTTTCCACCCTGCGTTTCTTCGATGTGGCTCTGCAGATTCCTCGGTATTCCTGGCAACAGGCTCCCTCTCTTGGGATGGAGTTCAGAAAATCTGATGCTGCTGTTTGTTCGTGCTGGTGCCTGGTTTTATTATTTTTTTTTTTTCCACATGATTTCATCTGTGGAGTGGGATCAGGCTGCTCCCCACACCTCTGACTTCACTCCTGGACAGGATCTGTGTTGTGTACAGCGGCCAGCGGGTCCGTGCAGTCCTTGCTCCCATGTGAGCTGCTGGAAGACACCCTGCCAGCGCTGCTCATCCCATCAGTCTTTCCAACGTGGGACTCAGTCTACTCTGTGTTGTGGTTTTGTCCTAAATTACACAAAGTCCCTGCTGTCCCAAGGCAGGGGCCAGCAGATATCCTCTGCTCCCTCCCATATTCCCTGGGATGCTCGGCACCGTCCTCTCCCGCTGTATCTGTGTGCAGGACATGCTGGCTGCCTCAGCCCTCCGTGCTTCCAGCCCTTGCTGTGTTTTTTGGGATAGGAGCTGGATACTGGTGATGCTGCTGGTGACAGCAGTGGGATGTAGCCAAAAATTTGGTTGGAAGCTCAGGGAAATTCGTTGGTTTCCTTTTAGTGTGGTGAAATACAACCTTTTTTTTTTTTTTTTCCTCTGTTGTCATGGAGGATTTTTTGGTTTTAGGGTAGGACTTAACATCTGGTATTTATATATATATTAGGAAAACGAATCCTTCCTCCCTGCCCTGGCACTTTCAGCTTCACAGTGTCACCCTGAGCCTTTCAAAAGCAGCCCTGATTCGAGGCGTTCCTTGCGCGCGTTAGGGACTGACAGACCTGAATTTATAGGATAAATCTCCCCCCGTTTTAGGGTGTTAGTTGCTGGTAGAACCCAGTGCTGCTGGGAGGTGTTGCACCAGCTGGAAACTGCAGCCCTGTGGCCGTGCTGGCCCTCCCAACCTCCTCCTCCTCCTCCTGCTGCTGTCCCTGCTGACGCACAGGGGTGATGGCCAAGGGGGGAGTTGGCTCCGTCGCCTCCAGTGCACCGCTCACCTCTCCCGCTTTCCCTTTCCAGGCTCTTCCCGGGAGAGAAGCTCTGACGAAGCCCGGCCGCGGGGAAGTCGAAAGGCAACTTTTAATGTTTTGATGCGAAGGAAGTTGGGCGAGCTCCTCCTCGGGTGAGATCCCGGGCTCCGGGACGCGTCGGCTCCAAGAGGCTTCTCCGCGTCTCCCTCTGGTCCCGCCGGGAGCGCCGTGTCTGGCTGGCAGCTGGGAACAGGAGAAGTTGGCTGCTGTTTTCCGCCGCCTGATTTCCACCAGTGAGTAGCTCTCCGGTCTGGATGATCCCGTTTTAGTTAAAAGGCGTGTTCGGCTGCTGCTGGAGGGCCGGGGGCTGTGTTTTGGGAGCAGAAGGACTTGGATACAGTAAGATCTACAAAGTGGCTTTTGGGGACTCTTGGTTGGGTGTTTTTGGTTTTGTTTTGTTTTGTTTTGTTTTTTCTTAAAGTGACAGTTAAGCTTAAGAGACAAACCAGTCTCTTGTTTGCTGCTTGGGTTTAGTCTTAGTTTTTAGTTTAGCTTGGGGTTTTTTTTTAAAACTGGGACAGCAGTGAGTACCCCTGTGTTGTCCCCCTGAATTGTGTTCAGAGTCAGGCAGTGAGGGTTTATGAAACAGTAAGAGCAAGAAGGTGTTTTAGACTTTCTGTGAGGTTTTACAGCAGCTGTACTGAGGCAGTGCCGTGTGACTGTGCCTGCCTGCCCTGTGTGTCACCCGCTGCCCAAAAACCTGAATGCTTTGGTTCTAGAGGAGGGTGGCCCTGGGTGTGGAGAAGAGCCCAGTGAGTCACGGGGAAACCACAGAAATCCTCTTGGTGAGCTGAAGGTGCTGCAGCAAGAGGGAACAGCACTTTATCCCCAAGCTGTGCCTTGGATATGCAGCAGTCTTTGCATGGGCTGTGATCCTATTTGTGTGTTTCGGGCACAGCCGCCTTTCCTTCTCATCCTAAACCTCTTTGGAACACAATGCTTTAATCTGGAAGCTTTCTAATAGATTTATAGTGATAAGGAACTAAACAAACTGCCTGTAGTAGCTCACCTTTGTGTGTATTTTTGACACTTATATTTGTGTATATGCACACGCACAAGAGCTACTCCAGGCGTTGGTTTTCAGTCTGTCTGTGCGTATATGGGCACGTGTGTCTATAAAAAAATGGTTTTGTAAAGCAGGATGGGGTAAGCAGGCTTAGAGGAGGATGAATTTCTTCCTGCTCTGCCTCCTTCATTTGTGAGTTGATTTGGTTATGCAGACAAAGGCAGGAAAGCAAACCATAACAAAACCTCTCTTATCCAAACTAATCTGCTTACAGCACCGTCAGGTAAATCATTAACCCACGGACCGGGTGCTTGGAAAAGCTGCTAAAGAGGTTTCTTGCCCCTGAAACTCCTGTTTTCCAGGAGGTAAGAAGTGAAATTACTTGCAGGTCTTGGTTTCGCGTGTGGGTGTTTGCTGCTGCTCTGGTTTCTGTACTGGTTTAATAAAGTCGTGTTGTCCGGTGGATTAATGATGGGAGAGGACTTGCTCCCTGGGTTATTTTTCCTGAGAGAGCAGCTCCAGCTAAGGCAAAGGGGAAACACAGCATTTACTTACCTGTAAATACTGTAACTCATTAATGAAACTTCATTTTAAATGGATTTATGGCTGATGGAGTGTTTTTACTCCACAGCTTTGTTTCCTTGGATCCTGTGATTCAAATCTGACCTGGGAAGGTTTGCTGTGGGTCTCGCTGTGCTCAGTTCCACACCAGCCTTCCGTTTTGGCTGACTTTTGTTTCTGTAGGCACGTAAGAAATGGATTTCCCTGTGGTATTTGAGTACTTAGAGTCTGTAGAGTCCTGTCTGCGTTCACTTCGCTCTTTGATCGATCGTGTTTGCAGTGAGTCTATTCCATGCGAGTAACTTGAACTATAGAAAACACGTAGCACATGGAGAACAGCAGAAGTAACTTCATTTGTGATGTTTGCAGCCCTTGCCTGAACAAAAGAAAAAGGGCTCAAGAAGGGCTTAAGCTTGTTCTAGGTGCCCACGTCCAGGAGCATGACTCAAAACTTCCAGCTGACCTCCGAGCTCCCTGAATCAGCGGTGCGGTTGTGCCTTGCCCTCCCCAAGCTGTGTCTGTTTAGGTGCCAAGCTCTCAGCCTGGCTGTCTTATCCAAAGGTGTGCCTGCTGTCCTACAAGACTTTCAGGCGTCTCCTGATGGTCCTAATATAGAGACCTTTGAGAGCAGAGCTCAGAAAGCTGGACCTCACTTTAAAGAAAACCTCAGCCCCCAAAGCTGCTTGGTGCGGCTCCGCACGGCTCAGCGCCCTGCACAGCCTGTGATCCATGTGCCCTGTGCTTTCCAGCCGCCTGGGAAAGCTCCAAACTGCTCTTGCTGCTCAGGAAAGTGCCCTTTTTGCTTGGTTAACTTTACAGCCTGGCTGCACATTAGCTTTTTAAAGCTGAGCTTTTTAAAGCTGTTCTACCACGTGAGGGTCTGCCGTGTGTCTGGGTTACACCTCATACCAAGTCCTTGGGGGAGGAGATATCCAGACCTGGAGGAGAAGGTGAATCCAGACCTTTCCCCAAGAGGTGTGAGTTTGTGGAAGCAGGTCTCTGCCCTCAGGACACCCCAGCAAGTGCTCTCAAGTGCTGTTTCAGGTGGTAAATGCTGGCTTGCAGAAGGCAGGGTGGTCCCTCCTTCTCTGACCTGAGCAGCCAAGCCCACGCTCTGAATCTTTGTTTAAGCCTCTCTCCTTTGAGATTTTAGGGACAGGACATGCTGATTGGGATCTCAGCCAGTTTAGTTGAGCCAGGAGAGCGATGGACCTTTGGGCAACCAGGTTGCCACACCGTGTGTTCAGTAAGAGCTGCTGTGGCCACAGAGGACGGGGAGAAGGGAGACAGCCCCGTTCCCTCTCCGCTACCTTGGGAGTGTCTCTGCTCCCACTGGTGCACTTGCCTCTGGCCTGGGGATGACTTTATGCCAGGAAAACTGGCCCGATGGAGCTCTCTGTCTCCAGCTGTCTGCATGGCAGAGAAGGTGGGGGGGAGTGGCTCTGGTTGAAAATAGAAAAGCAGATTAGGAAATTCGAGGTATAGTTTCAACGCACGGCCGAGCTGCTCTGACAACTCACTGCTGCCATCGAAAGGGGAAGGACTCGCTCCTGCCTGCGTGCCTGCCTGCAGAAAACCAGGAAAACAGCAGCTTTTCCTCCCAGGCACAGGAGAGGAGGGTGGGGATATGAGGCAGGAAGGAGGGGATGCCTCTGGGAAACTCTGCTGGCACAGGTGACAGAGTCCAGGTGTGCTGGAGCTGAGTCCAGGTGAGCGGCGCGAAAGCTTCCCGTCGGAAAGGTCGGGCTTGAAATCCCAGCTGTGCTCAGCTGAGCTACTTCGGGTTAGCCCCCTCCAAGCTAAGGACAAAGCCTTAAGGAGATTTACTTTGCTGCTTGAATTTTTCATGTTCATATTTTATGGGGAGGGTTCTACTTGGGGGAAAAAACCCCACAGCAAGTGCTGGGGGCGTAATTTCGCTTCCTGAATGCGAATGTGCTGCTCGGTTGTAACGTTACACTCTGGTAAGAGACTTTATTTTGCAATAAGTGTGTGAAGTGTCAGGAGAAAGAGTCAACAGACAAGCCAAGGGTAAATATCTTGTGCTTTAGAAGTTGTGAGCTTTTTAAGTGTTGGGTTTAGGAAGTGGCCACTGTACAGTGTTTTGTCAGCAGCTCTTCCGAGTTTATCACTATTCCTTGTGCTTATCGCTGGTCCTTGTAACTTTGGATGTATTTTCTGTTGCCTTCCCTAAAATAAGGACAAAATCCAGTTGGGAAAACCATTCTTTTCTTTGCTGAAGTGTTTCTTTCCTGCTGCCCTTTTTTTTTTTTGTCTTTGGTTTCAGTTCGTTTTTATTTGCTTTCTCTTTGTTTTTAACTCTTTGTCAGCCTCGAGAGCAGTGTGAGTTGTCCTGCTGCTCCTGTTGTTGTAGCACTCCCAGCCACATACCAATAACCAGTGATCCATCCTGTTCAGTGTTTGGAAAGAAATATCCAGGGGGATTTCAGATATCCTGGATCTATCATCAGCATAACTAAAGAACATTGAGCTATGTAATATTTAGTTCAGAAAACCTGTAACAGCACTTCTCCTGGGCAGATAACCTGAAGACAAACAGCACTTATTATTCTTTTCAAGGGGCTGTGGATATAAGCTATAGATAAAAACCTATCCAGAGCTCAGTGGAATTTAGTATCAGGTCAAGTTTTACCTTTACCTGGAATGAGTCTGTCTTATAAAAGTGAGCTTAAGAATTGAAGTTACTCTTTGAGCCTCTGGACAGGAATCCTGAAGACAAGCAGGTGGTTTTATTCAGTTAAGTTTCCAAATACTTCAGCATGATTTCTCATGGATTACTGGGCTGCTTTTCATAACCAGGAATAAAAATTCATTGGTCCCAGTGATATATATATATATATATGTAAAAACACTGTTTCATTGGTCCCAGTGATAAATACTGTTTTCTTGTAAATTTGAGATCAACTTCAGCAGTCAAGCAGATTTTTCACAAAGAAGAATGGACGTGGACTGTTACAGTTTATTAACTTTTTGAAACCAAGAAGCTGAACCCAGTTGACTCCAATTTGTTTGTATTGGAGAAGCTGATGCTTTGGGATTGTTGATTTACCAAGCATCAGGGCTGAGGGGGATTTAGTAGGAAGGCAATCAGCTAGTGAGTTTTGGTGCAACTTTGATTTCGGTTTCTTAGACTTCCCAGCTCTTTGGGTTTCTTCCTTATTGTTTTTAAGTCCTTTGGTGTTTTGAAATTTTCCCTTTTAATCTCAGCCACCTGCTCTGCTTTGGTTTATCTGTTTTAAACTGGTCACACCCCACCTAAATCCTGGCATTGTTCAGCTCTCCTTAACGTGTTTGGATGTTGTACGTAGGTTTAAAGCAACAAATAAGAACAACCCCAGGCACCAGCACAGGCTGGACCTGCTGGAGAAGGACCTGGGGGTCCTGGTGGGCAACCAGCTGTCCCTGCCCAGCCGTGTGTCCTGGGGACAGGGAGGGCAGTGGGATCCTGGGGGGCAGCAGGGCAGGGAGGGGATCCTGCCCCTCTGGCCAGCCCTGGGCAGGCACATCTGCAGGGCTGGGCCCAGCTCGGGCTCCTCAGCACAGCAGGGCCAGGGAGCTCCTGGAGCGGGGCCAGCGCAGGCTGCGGAGATGCCCAAGGGATGGAGCAGCTCTGGGAGCAGCAAAGGCTGAGGGAGCTGGGGCTGTTCAGCCTCCAGAGCAGAGCCTGAGAGGGGCCCTCAGCCATGTCTGGAGGGGCTGCAGGGAGGGGGCAGAGGATGGAGCAGGCTCTGCTCGGGGGGGCCCAGCAATGGCCCAGGAGGAACGGGCAGGAACTGATGGCCAGGAAGTTGCAGCTGGACAGGAGGAAGAACTTGTTGGTTGGGCAGTGCCCCAGCCCTGAAGAGAGAGCAGAGAGGGGGTGGAGTGTCCTCCCTGGGGCTATTCCAGAGCTGTCTGGACACACTCCTGTGCCCTGTGCTCTGGGCTGGCCCTGCTGGAGCAGGGAGGTGGCACCAGATCCCCACTGTGGTCCCTTCCAGCCTGACCCAGTCTGGGATCCTGTGATGTGACCTGGGCAAGCCTTGAGAAACTTCAATTTGTGTTAGTACAGTTGCAGAGAGGGAGTGGAGAGGGGCTTCAGGTGGGGAGGGCATCTCTAGTCCTGGGAAACTTGAAGCTGTGAGAGGTGAATTCCTGTTGCAAAAGCCAAATGAGAAATGAAAACAATTTTCTGCTGTGTAGGTTTGTCTCTGTGGTTCTCCTTGCAGTTTCAGGAAACAGAAGTGGTGCAACTATTTGCTGGGAACAGAGGAGTGGAGAAGCAGTGGGAACAGGATTTTAGGGGAGTGAAGAAGCCCTCCTGGGGAGGTCAGAGTGAACCCTCATAGCCCAGCAGAACAGTTTGATTTCTGAGCCGCTCAGTTTACATCACCGACTCTCTGCCAAACCATATATATTTGAAATGATAACAGTGTAACCATCTGGCAAAGGGTCTATTTGCAAACACTTTTCCCGGTGTGCGGTGGCCTGGCTTTTGCAAGTTGTGAGGGAAAGGTGGGAAAAGAATTGATCCGGTAATTCAGGGTTATTTAAGCTAAAAGCACTTGGGTACTGAATTAGATTTATCTGGGAGAAAAGTATCCTGGGCTCAGGCTTTTGTTGATGTTTAATGTTCTGTGACGCTCTGCCCAGGCATAATTGAGCCATCAGCACATCCAGGAGCGAGGGGTTTATTTTGAGTGATTGCAGAGCCCGCTGTGACTTTGATTTCACTGCAGCCTGAGCTAATTGATGAACAGGGCCATCATTTATTTGCAGTTCTCGGGATCCTTTCAGACTGATTCTCCTTCTTTTCAAAACTCTTGGAAGGGGAGGAGGCTGAGGAGGCTGCCAGCACTGCCGGCCGTCCATCACAGAGTTATCTAAAATAACTGACTACATAACTAACTATAACTAATATAACTAACTATAACTATCTAAAATAACCCTCAGGGGGTGCTTTGGCACTGCCCTGGTTTGAGCAGCCTCTCCACTTTCTCCTAAGCCTGGTGAACATGAATCTGGAGGGTCTGGCACGTGGGACAGGAACAAGACCCAGAGCAAGGGGGAAAGGAGGGAGGAAAGAGTGGATGCTTCGAAGATGGAAAGAAAAATAAGGAAGAAAAAAGCCAGGGGGAACAAACACCCCTGCTGGTTTTTGTTTGGGTCTCAGTTTGAGATGAATACTCCTGAGTTTTCTTCCTGATTTCTTTTTTCTTCCTGATTTTGTTAGATTCCAGCCTGATACAGTTTGTCACCACGCTCTGCTGATGAATCATGGGGCTGCATCAATAAATCCAGTTTTATGCAGAGCTTTGGAACAGGGAGGAAGTCCTGTCTTATAAGTACCTTTGAAAATAGGGAAGCAGAAGTTGCCCAGAGAAGCTGTGGCTGCCCCATCCCTGGAAGTGCTCAAGGCCGGGTTGGGCTGGGCTTGGAGCAACCTGGGCTAGTGGAAGGTGTCCCTGCTCATGGCAGGAGGGTGGAATTAGCTGGTTCCCAATTTTCAAGGTGGAAGGTGGTTTTCAACTAGATACAGTTGTCCTGACTGAGCTTTGAGGTCGTTGTCTGAAAGCTGCTGTGCCTTTTGAATCCAAGGGTGCAAATACAAGAAAAGCAAGATGCTGTGCATTGTAAAAAGGGGTGTTATTTGTCAGTCCACTGCCTGAAATAAAAAATATAAAGAAAAAGGAGATGGCAGTGCTTAGGGGCAAGTCTTCCTTAGGTAGCTATTAATCTTCCCAAGGGAAATTTGCCAAAGCAATAATTGTAACTGCTAACACTTGAAATAGTAAAGACATTGTGTTTGTGCCTGGCAAAGGGCTGGAAAACAGATACAGCAATGAGTTTTAATAGTGCAGTTCATAACTTCTGTCATGGCTTCAGGCAGGTTCACAGAGAACTCTGACAGAAGCAGCATTTTGACCATTCTGGCTTAATTTGCAGTGAGTGTCCATAGAGGTGAGGAGGCCCTGGCACAGGTTGCCCAGAGAAGCTGTGGCTGCCCCTGGATCCCTGGAAGTGTCCAAGGCCAGGTTGGAGCAACCTGGGCTAGTGGGAGGTGTCCCTGCCCATGGCAGGGGGTGGAATGAGATGAGCTTTGAGGTCCCTTCCAACCCAAACCATTCTGGGATTCTGTGCCCTGCCATCCCATTGCAAGTGCTCTGTTGGGTGGAGAACCACCCCAAAACCAGCTGATGTTTGTCTCCAGGGCTGGATTCTGCCTTTCTCCCATTTGGCCTGACTAAATAATACATGAACCAAAGCAGTGTAGATCACAAAAGCAGATATAAATGCAACACTTTTTCATATCAGACTTCCTTGCCTGTTAAGTGACCCCAAATTCTGTGCCCTCTGTTAGGGGACATGAGTCCCCTTGTCCTCGATGATTTATGCAGCACCTACAATAACAGGGCCTGTTGCTTACGGACATGTGTGCATTCATATTTTATGTCTCTGCCTGCCCTTCATGTTTTATTTAATGAAGAGTGTAAGGAAATTGGTTACTTGGCAAAACCTGGCTTTTAGTGAGCTGAGGAGATGCAGGTTGCCTGATTTTTTTGGACTGGCGCTGTGTCCCTCCCTGGGGGCTGTCCCACCCTTTCTCAGGAGCTTTCTAAATGTTGATCCTTCCTCGTGGCTCTTCCAGAAAGCAGAGAGAGCCCTGCTGTTGGAAACCTGTCTCCTGCACATCCCCTTCAGGAGGGTAAGAAATCCCCAAACCAGATGGGAATGTGATATCCTTGTGCTGTCTGAGACTGTGGCTCTTCTGGGCTGAGATCAACGGTGTTCCCATTAAATCTGAGCTTACATGCTGCCATGTGTGGCATGTCTTGCTTTTCACACCAATCCAGACCAGCACAAGTTTTGAAATTAATTCCAGTCCCTGCATTGTTTCACTGATGATGTGAAATAAGACCTAGAATGAGACTCTTTTTGTCAGTGCTGTTGTGGTGCCACGTAGGGTGAGCTGCATATTTCATCAGGATATCTGCCAGTACTTTTATCCCCTCACCCACATGAAATATTTGTGAATTTAGGTTATTTTCAGACCCAGTGAAAAGGTTTTTAAATGCCTGAGGATAGATAATTTCTATTTCTTTTTAAAAGAGAACTTCATGTGTGTGTATGTTCTGTGCAATCTCTGGTAGCCCCACCCTTACCCCTAAAACCCACATTACCAAAAAAAAAAAAGACCTCAACAAACCCCAAACTCAGACTTCTGTGACTGTTTAATATCTTCTGGTGTGAACTTTATAGTATTTGATCTTCTTGTTTCCAGAATAGTACTTTCATTTTTCCCATCAGTAGTCATTTCAGACAGCTCTGTTACTTGCAGGAGCAACACTGGCATTTTTGGAGGACTCATAATGAATTTTCATGATCTTTCTACATGGAAGATTTAATTTTTTAGGGCCTCTTATTAAAATGTCGTATTTTCTCGGATTTAGAAGATCTTGGAGACGTTCTTAGGATTTACCTGTAAAATGCTTGTCAGAGCACTGCTCAAGGATAGTCCTGTAGAGCAAGTCTGACCACAGAATGAGTAGGTAAAGCAGCAGCTATGGCAAGTTGGCCTTATTTGTTTGGTACTCCTAAAATATCCTGGTTACTGATGTACTCAGGAGGCCTACATATGTTTCCCAGATCTTGAGGGAATGCTGTGTAGTCATGGAGCCTGTCAGGAGTGACTGGATGGGGTCTTACCAGCTCACAGAATCCCAGAATGGTTTGGGCTGGAAGGGACCTCAAAGCTCATCCCATTCCAACCCCTGCCATGGGCAGGGACACCTTCCACTAGCCCAGGTTGCTCCAAGCCCCATCCAACCTGACCTTGGGCACTTCCAGGGATCCAGGGGCAGCCACAGCTTCCCTGGGCAACCTGTGCCAGGGCCTCCCCCCCTCACAGGGAAGGATTTCTTCCCAAAATCCAATCTAAATGCCCAAATGGCTTTCTGGGGTGCTGTAACATCCAAACCCCTCCTGCTCGGAGGAGCCTTTGCCCAGCAGAAACATCAGCGGAATTGTCATTCCCATCTTTTGTTTGCTTACACGGGTACACAGCAGGGATAATTCATCCTGCTGGACATCCCTTGGGAACATGTCTCCTGAGTATTTAGCTACGGGAAGGGCTTATTCCCAGCGAGCCTCCTGCATCTCGCTGCTGAAGGGCGATGTAAAGGAGCATCGCGCTCTCCTGCGTGGCTGCTGCTTCCTTATCTACTTTGCCTTTCCCCTTTTAGCTTCAGCCTCAGCAGCTTTATCCAATTCTCTTGCCATCTCCCATCCTTCCCCACCAGTCAGCAGAGCCATGACTTCATGGCCAGCACTGATCCATCTGGGAGAGGAGGCAGGTCAGCGTTGGGCTATTTTCGAGCGGCACCTCATCGGCGTCCCTGCCTTGCTCTCCTTAATACCCTGCTAATCTGAGCTTCACCCATCTGCTTGCAGAAAGCTACGTGACTGCAGATTTAAATCTTTCCTCCTCTCTATCCCTCTCTTCTGGTTCACACTTAACAGCCACAAATAATGAGAAATACTTAAGCCACATGCCTCTTGAGCTGGTTGGTCATGCGGTGCTTCTGCCACACAAGGGACGGAGGTTTATTTGTTTGGGTTCCTCTTTCTGTGGCTGGAAGGAGAACTGTGCCACTGGGTTCCTGCAGTTCTCTCTGCTGTAACAGGCACCTCCTTATTGCAGTTAACTGTTTGTGTAACAGCAGCCATGAAACCCAGCCTTGTTTTTGCAGGCAGGAGCTCAGCAATCATCCCAAAGCGACAGGCACCCCTTAGTCAATTAAATGGTTAATTCCCATGTCGACTTCCCAGGCTGGAATGCTGATTTTTTAAAATTGTTTTTCCAAGGCTGGAAGTGGCTTCTCAATCTCTAAGCCAACTGAAATTATCTAAGCAGTTGGAGGTGTTTGCAGTGAGCAGCGTGTGGCTGGTTCCCTGCAGGGAGCTGCGCTTGTTACGTGCTCCATAAAGGACCCGTGGCCGTGGACACTTCCATGGGGTGGATCAAGGGAATGACATGAGGTGCTACAAGCTGTAAATTCCTCCTGCCTAATGTGCAGCTTAATGAAGGGAAGCACAGATTCTGAGGAGTGCATCAGCCAGTTTGTAGTGTAACGCTCGGTTTGCCTTCCTTTAGTTAAAAGAAGATGTTCAGACTGGTAAGTGAAGTTTGCTGGAGGCTGTGCCCTCATGCTGTGTCAGCTGGACATCCCTCTATCCCTTCTGTGGCAGGAGAAGAGGTATTGCATGACCAACTGTCTCAGGAGGCATCTGATTTAAGTATTTTTAATTATTTCTGGTTGTGAAGGGTGAACAAACTGCTGCCTGAGCTTTGCTCTGCGTTTGGAGTCGCTTTGCAGCAGTTTTCTGGGCTGTGGGAAGGAGTGGATGACAGCATTCCCTGGGGGGGGTGTTGTAAGGGGAAATACTGTTCTTGTTTAAAGTTGACAGAGGGCAGGGTTAGATGGGATAGTGGGAAGAAATTCTTCCCTGGGAGGGTGGTGAGGCCCTGGCACAGGTTGCCCAGAGAAGCTGTGGCTGCCCCTGGATCCCTGGAAGTGTCCAAGGCCAGGTTGGATGGGGCTTGGAGCAACCTGGGCTAGTGGGAGGTGTCCCTGCTCATGGCAGGGGGTGGAATAAGATGAGCTTTAAGGTCCCTTCCAACCCAAACCATTCTGTGATTGTGATTCTATCTTTAACTGTAGCTTAAATTCCGTGGCGTGAGCACCAGCTGGTCGGACTTACCCAGTACCTGCAGCTGAGATTCTCTTGTTTGGCTGGAATTGCAGGTTACTTTCTGAACTGATTTGATTGATGTGTTCAAATCCTACCAGTTCAGCATGTGACTCTGTTACACAGCCAGCCAGTCTTTCATGTTCAGCGTGCCAGCTAGTGGAGGCCCTGCCTGCAGGAGAAGGGATGGCTGAGAGCCCCCGTGCCGGAGATTGTCCCTGGGATCCTAACTGGGTGGCTGATGGACATCTCCATAAAGATCTTGGGACAGTGTGACACAGACACATCTCCTATGCCTCGAGTGTGTCACTAGAAAAAAAATTTAGAGGTAATTGGGTGTGTCTGCAGGAGGAACTTACTTCTGAGGCTTTGAAGTGGTTATTGAAATATTCATAATTTCCAGAACAGTTAGATAGCAAGATCAGAGTTTCTTGTCTTTCCTTATTTCTCCTTATTTGTGAGTGTAATTGATCATAACGTTGAGCTGAGAGGAATGTTAAAAACATATTTTGCAGACTTTGAACACACTGGAAATGACTTCAAGTGATTCTGCTCGTGGCTTGTGTCACCCATACCTGGTAATACACACGGTCAGTGTGGAACCAAGCACGTTTCCCGTGTTGTTTTGTGATCTTAGAGTATGTATCAATTAAAAATGTTAGGAATGCCTCATGTTTCAGGGAGAACACTTGTGTGTATCTGTTCCTTGGTGGTGCAGTGCCCAGTTGTTGTCAGCAGCAAGATTTAAGCAGGATTTGCTGGTGTCACAGGCTCATCGGTGGCGGGGACGTCACATCTGACGTAGATGGGGAGCAGCTGAGTGGGAATAGTCAGTGGCTCTATAATCTGGGGCCTGATACAGAGATAAAACTACTTGTCAGCACTGGGGGAAGGAATATCTTGGGTTTCTGGAGTCCAAATTCTGAAATTTGGAGCTTGTGGCAGCATCAAAGCGTCGCCTTCGGCGGCGGCATCAGCAGTCCCAAAACACCAGGCTACAACCACAAAGTTACCTATAAAAGGCAAAAAAAGGGGACCTTAGAGTAGGGAGCAGAGTTGTTTGGCCTTCTCCTTCTGGCCCTCTTGCTGTCGAGGAAGGAGCTCCTGGATGGCTGCACTGGGGAGGGGGAGGGTTCGTGTCTCCAGCCGCGGTGGATTTTGCTGGAGCGCGTTTTTGCCGTCGGGGCCAACGGTGGCAGATCTCCAGTGCAAACACAGGGATTTGGCACCCGTGTGATGGGGAGGAAGGAAGGTGGCTGGAGTTTGGCAAAGTGAGGGGATTTTTCCCCGCTTGGAGCATTAACCACAGAAGGGAAGATGCCAGGGCAGCCCATCTGCATTGTCAGGAGGTCTGGCTCGAGTCAGACGAATTCCCATCGTGTGGATTGTACGCCTGTAATGTGTTGGCAGTCGAAGTTGTTTGGGGTTGGTTTTCTTTTTTCGCTTTTTCTGTCCTTTCCTGGGTTTCTAATTTTTCTAGACCAGCTCTGCAATAAGAGTCTTCCTCTCCTTCATGCAGATGTATTTCAGAGACATATTTGATTTACAGTACAACTCTGAAGAGGTTATTGCTGGAGAGAGGAGGACTGTTCAATGCTCAAAAATTTGGACTATTTGCACCAGAAATAATCTTGACTATTTGTGATGTGCCTTTCAAACCAGGCTCACTGTGTGTTACGTGAAGCTAAATTAATAAAGACAAACACAGGGTTTGTTTTGTTTTCCAAGAGGAACAGCATTGAACATGAATAATATTGATGGTCTTTTGGGTGGGTTTATGAATAGTAACAGCTGAAATGCAGAGGACAGCATCATGCATGAGGATCTATAGATATTTATATTACAGTTCTTGAGGCTTGGAGTCTTTTTGATCTGGGTCTGATGTGTTGGGCTTCAAAAGTAGGGTATTTGAAATAAAATATTTATATTGCTAATGAAATATGGAAATATTATTCTAGGCTGAGATTCATAGTGTGTAAACTTAGTTTTCTTCTCCTTTACTTGTAACTCTGGGAAAGACTGTTTGGAGGAAGCAACTGTTGTGGTCTGGCTACTGCCTAATACATATCCAGTAACAAACCCAAATTTTAAAAACTATGACAAATATTTGATTTAAACCTTCAGTGAGGCTCTGTTTTCGCTGTGGTTTCTGCCAGCTTTCCTTTTCCTAGTCTGCATGGCTGGCTTGGAAAATTATGCTGGAGTCTGCATTTTAGAGCCATGTTACCATCAGTCACAAGACTCTTCTCAGTTTCCTTGAGCGTAACTTCCCTTCCTGTTTCCATTACTTTTTTTTATTTTAAATTTGTGCTACCACTTACATTCCCAGAGGTTCACCACAAATATGACTTTCTAACAATAAACAACTTCCAGGTAGTCACTGTAGGTAAAAAAACCTCAGAAAACCCCCCCAAGCACCTGCACCGAGTTAAAATACGGAACACGTCGCAGACATATAATCTCTCCTTATTTTCCTGTTTCCATCCTGTAGCGGGAAAAAAACCCTGCTTTTTCTGCCCTTTTTTTTTTTTTTTGAGCTTAATTTGTTTTCCTTTGGAGATCTCTTGCTGTTTGTGTATAAATGTAAGGAGGTTTGGGTAGTCTCGAGAGGAAGGCAAATACCGCTCCGTGCTCTTCAGTAACGGCGTTAGCTCGGAGGTTGCACGAGGACACGGGGCTCTGTTTCCAGCTCTTCCCTATCTCTGGCTGACCCAGATCCTCAGGCATCACACGGATGTGTGTTTGGCTGTGTTGGAGACGGCGGCCAAAGCTTGCTGCTGCCTGAGCACGGAGCCCGGGAACGCTCAGGGTTGCTCCAGTCCAGGACCCAGACGGGCAAGGTTTGAGCGCGGCGCGAGTGGTGGTGCCCGAGGGGGGTTTTCTTTGTGACCAGGAGGGTGAGGGGAGGTTGATCTTGCTGTAGAAAGCTGCTGGAGAGAAAAAAATCCTGGTGTCTAAGCAGATTACTCAAAATCAGAGTGGTTTGGGTTGGAAGGAACCTTGGAGTTCTCATCCCACCCCCTGCCATGGGCAGGGACACCTCCCACTAGCCCAGGTTGCTCCAAGCCCCGTCCAACCTGGCCTTGGACACTTCCAGGGATCCAGGGGCAGCCACAGCTTCTCTGGGCAACCTGTGCCAGGGCCTCCCCACCCTCACAGGGAAGATTTTTCCTCATGTCCCATCTTGCCTCATGTTTAAGGATTTGTGATGGTCTGTTAATATTTTCACGCACCCCTTTGCGTTTGGGGGCGGAATGTGGAAGGTGGGTTTCTTGTTGCAGCTGTTGAAAAATAAGCTGGTATCGGTCCCACTTGTGCTGCAGGTGATAAATTACTTCAGGATTGAGCCATTAGGATTGTGGAATGGAGTACAGGAGGAGATGAGTGCTTGGGTTACCCCTGCCCTGGGCAGAAAGGCCATGGCTGTGCCCCTGGGTGCCGGCATGGGCTCTGGGCCTGGTGCCTGGCTCTCTCTCCCCCATTTGAGGAGACTTCCCAGTGTGAAATAATTGTTTGGAACTTAAACTGGAGGCGGGCCCTGCCCTCCCCACCCCATCCTTTCCATCCCCATATCACTGGAAGCAGGATTTCCGTACTATGAAAACAAAAGCCCTGCTTAGCAACTGCTCCTGGTTGGGTGAAGCCTCCTATGAGTGTTTGCTGGTTTCCATCACTACTTCCAACCACAAGGAGAAAGGGAGAGGAAGAAGGCTGAGCAGAGATATGTAGGGCTTCCAATCATAGAATCACAGAATGGTTTGGGTTGGAAGAACCTTAGAGATCATGTCATTCCAACCCCTTCCATGGGTAGGGACACCTTCCACCAGACCAGGTAACTCCAAGCTCCAGTGGGGCAAAGGGGCAGAACCACCTCCCTCGAATTCCTGAAGAAGCAAAGGGATGAGGCTTCATCAGGTTTGGAGGAAGAAGGGGTCTGGATCACCATGCACATCCCCGTAGACACTTCTGTGATGGAAATACTCCCTGGTGGTGGTTCCCATCTGGAGATGAGCTGTTTGGTTATTCAAATGTGCTACAAGTCCTCTTATTTTTAAATCCTCGCTGCTGAACTCTGGGCTTGGGTTATGAGCTGTTAAACCGAGATCTCGGCCCGTGAGTGGATTTTTCTTTTTATTAAATTAGGATAGGAAATACATGCTGAGAGTTCTTTTCCTTCTTGGTATAAAGTAATTTGGAAAAAAATGGGCTGCTCGGGGATTTATGTAGTATACAGGCAGGGTTGGTTTTTTTTTTCTCTCTGAAGCTACATAAGTAGCTGCTCAGGGTATGTGGGTGTTGCTTTGCATATTGATCCCAGCCTCTCTTTTCGTAGTAGTAACTCCACTTGCTCTGACTTGGTGTCCTCAGGACAATGTTTTCCATCTGGGGATGACCTTGGTAACCTTTCCTGGAGCTCTGTGTGACTCACGAGCCCACCTGTGCTTCGATTTTATACTTACAGCTGTTATATATTTGCATGTGTTTGTATTTACAGTACGAAATCAGCTTTCCTGGCACGCTTTAGAGTGCCAGCAGTCCCTTGTAAGGGGTGATTGATCCTGGTTTGGTGGCAAGGCTGCCCTGGAGAGAGGGAAACATTGCTTGAGAGCTCATTAGTGCTGTCCAGCACATAATTTGCGGCAGGCATCGCCCTTTCCTCACACACTGGTGTGCAGAGGTGCTTGTCCAGGACAGGACGTCCAGTTATTGAGGTGTCAGTGTTATTGTTGGTGATGATAAAATGCCTGTAGGGGAGGTGACTGTAGCAGTGACTCAGACCCTGCTGTTACAGTTTTTGTGCTGTAAAAAGGCAGGACAAGAGCCCCTGTGTAACTCCTGCTCACCAGTGGGGTTGGGGAATTCCCTCGTGGGTTGGTTTATAAAGCATTAAGTCCTCCAATCCTTACAGCACTTGGATTTCTCCTGGTTATTTGTGTGCACCTGTAATCAGTGTAAATCTCAGGGTCTGTTTTCCAAACACAAAAGGTCACTGTTGTGTCTCCCATCTGTGCCTATCCCTGGACCTTGCTCATTTGAACTCTGTTGTTCGCTGGTGGTGGGATCATCTCAACTTTCCTGGGGTGTTTGGGAAGGGCACTCAGGGTTGCAAGTGAAACACACCCACTGCCTCTGGAAGGACTGGAAAATCTCCCTGGCTCCTGGTGAGGAGCTGCTGAAATGGCTGAGGATTTTACTGATTTCTATAGTGACTGTTGCCTTGGCAGCAAAGCTTAGAGAGTAAAAGGAAGGCGTGATTTGATTTGGGAGGACTTTGGTTCTCTTCAGTCGAGTTTCAAAGTGTTTAAGGAGGAGTTTGGAGGTGGGCAGACTGGTTTTGGGGGTCTTTTTTTTGCTGCTGAATGTGTTTTTCTCTTATCAGTGTTAATTGCAAGACTTAATGCTTTTTGCTTGCAAGAACACCCCAAACCTGGGTCTTGTTCTCAGCCCCTTCCAGGGCCTAAAGGGGCTCCAGGAGGGCTGGAGAGGGGCTGGGACAAGGGATGGAGAGACAGGACAAAGGGGAATGGCTTCCCAGTGCCAGAGGGCAGGGATAGATGGGATACTGGGTAAGAATTGTTCCCTGTGAGGGTGGGGAGGCCCTGCACAGGTTGCCCAGAGAAACTGTGGCTGCCCCTGGATCCCTGGGAGTGTCCAAGGCCAGGTTGGAGGGACTTGGAGCAACCTGGGCTAGTGGGAGGTGTCCCTGCCCATGGCAGAGGGGTGGAACAAGATGATGTCTAAGGTCCCTTCCAACCCAAACCATTCCATGATTCTAAGTGTGGAGGTGTAACCAGCTGATGACTTTGTGGCTCATTATCTCACCCTTTAACCAATGAGTTGGTCGCTCCCACACTCAGCCCTTGTGCCCAACAGCACCTCTGCAAAGCAGTGCAAAAGAGAACAGGTCTTCCAAGGTTGTGTATAGTTAGTGCCCTCTCAAATCCTTGTTCCAGCTGCCGTGGTCACGGGGTTAGAACCACAGACGTGCAGATTGAAGTGGTGGTGGCAATTACTCCTGGTGGTTTGAGTTAGCACTTGAGTGTTTGCTGGGAACAGGGGGGGGAAAAGGTCATGTAAACAGGAGGAGGTGGGGCCTGGAGCCCTTGATGAGGTTGTTTCATCCTGCTGGGTCTTGTGCCGGGTATTTTGAGATACCGGTTTTACACGGCATCATTATCATAGTGCAGTTGGCATTATTGTGGTAATCACATTGTTATTTATAATTCCTTAATGAAGCAGCTCTGCTGCAGATGGAGGGAGTGTTTCAGTGACCTGGCCCAGCTTAAAGAGCTCATGTCAGAGCTGGGGAGGCTTGTGTGTGCCCATCCTTGTAGGATGGAGCTGAGCCCGTGGATGTGGCCTGGCAGCAGCCGATGCTGGTCCTCACCTTTTGTGGAGAGGATGAGACCTTTTGTGGCAACAGGGGGGTCAGTGAGGGTTGTTAGTCTCCTGTACAGTTTCTGCAAACCTTACCTGATCAAGCTGTCACAGATACACCATAGGGAACAAGGAATTTTTAATGTGACAAGCTGGAAGGTGTTCGTAAAGAAGCTTTTTCGCCTGTTCCTCCTCCATTAGACAGGCTGTGAAACAGAGGCTTGAGTGGTAGGTGATGTTAGAAATTCTAGTTGGTTTTCCTCATTTTAACTCTCAATGAAAACAACTCCGTGGCCTGTGTCTGTGTATTGTCTTTCCTCTGAGCCTTCCTCCCGTGAGTATCAGTTACTCTGCTTTTACAAAAGGTGCTTGATAGTGATTTACACGCTGGTGGTGTGAGAGCAGCGGGCTGGGATTGCACCTGGCTCGTGCTCCCAGAAATGTCAGCCCTGAGGACTGAAATTTTTGCTCAGTAGCTCCTTGGTGAACCCCTCACCATCCTCTTCCATCCATCCAGCACGAGGTGGGCTTGGATGTCTGTGCCTCTGCCTGTGTGATGGGATTTCTTGTTTTTAAGACTCTTAGGAGATAGATTTATGTTTCATAATCCATGAAGTTACAGAAGTTGGAGTCAAGCAGTCTTTATTCTTTGTGTGGTACCTAAAATAGCATCGCTGGTGGTGAGTTTAAAGCACAGTCCCCAAGTGCCACATCCACACATCTTTTAATGCCACCAGGGCTGGTGACACCACCAGGGCTGGACAAGCCTTTCAGTGAAGACATTTTTCCTACTGTCCAGTCCAAACCTTTCCTGCCTGTTGAGATGTAGTTTGAAGGTTGGCTACA
Organism: Pipra filicauda; assembly: GCF_003945595.2. Lineage (NCBI taxonomy): Eukaryota > Metazoa > Chordata > Aves > Passeriformes > Pipridae > Pipra > Pipra filicauda. Next base: position 372,163 of record NW_024104761.1, read on the forward strand.
GGCTCCTAAGCAGTGATGAATGGAGCCCTTGGCCCTGTATCTTTGGGATTGTGAGTCCTTAAGAATGTCGTCAGGGAGTGGGCAGAAAGCCGGTTTGTTGGGAGGATAATGGTTCAGGGCTTGCCTGGAAACTGGGATTCAGTCACTCCAGTGTTTGAAGTTGAAAAGGTTTAATGTTGCCCCCCCTCGTGGTGTACACAGGGTGCTCTGACAGCCCAAGCCAGGCTGGGTTTGTAACACAGAACTTGGAGAGGCAGCGGTGGAGCCGTGGAACAGCATGAGAAACTGAGGCCCTGCTGCAGACTAGGAGCCCAGGTGTTGTAACAGCATTAAAAAATAAATAACTTAGGTTTTAACAGCATAGTAAGGCATCATCCTTGGAAACAAGAAGCCTGTGGAGAAGTCTGTTAGGATTAGTTGGGAATTTTTGTGCCCTGGGATACCTCAAGTACAGTGAGCACACAGAGATGGGCACAGTGGAGAGCTGAGCTGCTCTCCTTCAGTGCCAGCCTTGTAGGAGCTTCTAATGTGGGTTACCATGCATAATTCAGTCCTATTTCCATGTTCAGAGCTCTGTAACTAAATACTGATTTGCTAAACACAACTTGAATAATGAAGCAATCTGTGGCTGAAAGCCTTCTTGGTACTGAGGGGAAAAAAGGAAAGAAAATAGAGCTGCATCTTCCCTTCTGTTTTAAAACAACACAGATATTCACAAGGTGGAAGAGTCATAGTCATCTCCATCCCTGGTTTGCTCCACGGATTTAAATATGTCCCAGCAAGGGAGAGGTGCCCTATTCAAAGTACTGCCAGTCCTTCCTCTAGAGCTCTTTTCTTTTCTCAACCATCATGGTTCATTCCAGGGAAAAACAGATTGAAAACTGCACCCTGTGTTTCCTGCTGAGTTCAGAGGCAACAGGTCAAAAAACACATTGGTGTGCAGTGTGGTCATGTTTGTACAGGAGTAAAGCTCTGTATCTGTTCTGAACCACCTCACCTCCAATCTTGCCAGTAGAGTAAATTATTTTGGTTTTTTCAGTCGCAGCTTTGCTCCCTGCAATGAAACACAAACACTTGGTAGCCTGTAAGAGGCTAAAAATATTCTTGAAGCTGATAAAGGCTCGATGTGACTTTTCAAAATACATTTTTTTTCCCCATGCTGTTACTTTCTTTCTCACACGTGGTCTGTGGGATGGCAGGTTGGAGACAGGGGGTTCACTGGTCTCTTCTCTTTGCTCTGGGGAGGACCAGTTTTTGTTGGTTGGTTGAATAAATGTCTCAGACGTGGGGGTTTGCTGGTGGTGGTCACTGCCTCTTTTACTGCTTGTGCCTCAAAAATTCAGGAAGTAACATCTGTTTTCCTGTACCTTTTGTATTGGAAGTGACCAGCTTTTCTAAGCTATTTTTGTAATTCACTGGGTGCAGAAGTTTCTTACCTAGTTCGTCTTTTCTTTTAAAGTTTTATTTTCCTCCTGGTTCCTTTTTTTAGCTGATAGAAAACAATTCTTTGAATTGTAGCACTATACCATGGAAACAGTAAAATCTACCTCAAAGAGCTGCTAAACACCTGCAAACCTAAATGCTTTATTTTTGGGCTAATCTGTTTGGACACTGATTTTCCTGCTGGTGTTTTGGCCCAGAGAGTAGATCCTTGCATCATTTTTGGGTGTGGGTGACCTGGTACATTAGATGTGGCACCTGGAAGTGTTCAAGGCCAGGTTGGACAGGGCTTGGAGCAAACCTGGTCTAGGGGAAGGTGTCCCTGCCCATGGCAGTGGGTGGGAATGAGATGGTCTCTAAGGTCCTTTCCAGCCCAAACCATTCTGGGATTTTGTGGTTTTTGCCTTGCAGAACAAAAACCAGGCTTCATGTTCAATCACTAGTGGAAAACATTGCATTAAGGTACCGGTCTGTGAGGGGGAGAAAAGGCTTCTGACATGAATAATACTGAACATTCCCTCTGTAGATCCTTAAATCCATGAGTATGAGGATTGTAAGTTTGGATGCTGGTTATGGACCAGAACTGCATAGCAATGGAAAATGCAACAACTACAGAGCAGGCAGGAGTCTTCCCACAGCTGCAAAGTGGTGTTAAAGCTCTTAAGGAATCAGCAGCAAAGCTGGGAAGGACAGTGCTGTGTGTCCAAGGCTGGAGCTCAGATGAGTTGGTCTTTTCCATGCAGAATCGAGGTGTTCTTCTGCAGGAATTTTGTCTTTGTCCCTGCACTGCAAACAAAACGCTGTCCTAACGAGTGCTTTTGGGTGTTTCCCCTCCCCAGGAAGAAGAATGCCAACACGAATATGAAGTGAAGTGACTCCTATGCTCTGCCACGGCGCCCGGATGCTCCTGTGGGCGGGTTAGAGACGGGCACCCGCCTCCGGCCAGATCCTGGGACAGGATGAAGCCAAGGAGGAGCTTCCCAGCGCTCTGGAGTGGCAGTGAGCGCTGCCCCCTGTGAGATCCATGCCAGACCGTGCCCCGGCTGCCTGGCGAGATGAAAGAGGTGGTGCTGTGGTCGCCCGAGGAGGTGACCGGCTGGCTGATGGAGAATGCGGTGCCCGAGTACTGCGAGCCCCTGAGGGGCTTCACCGGGCGGGACCTCATCAACCTGACGGAGGAGGACTTTAAGAGGACGCCTCTGTCCCGGGTGTCTTCCGACAGCGGCCAGCGGCTTTTGCACATGATCGAGACTTTGAAAATGGCTCACCACATGGAGGCTCACAAGAACGGCCACGCCAACGGGCACGTCCGCGGCGGCGGCGAGAACGGCTTCGGCAGCAAGGCGAAGCTCAACGGGGTGCCAAACGGGTTCAAGAAGGAGATGATAAAGATCCCCATGCCAGAGCCGGAGCGCTCGCAGTACCCCATGGAGTGGGGCAAGACTTTCCTGGCTTTTATTTATGCACTTTCTTGTTTCGTCTTTACCACAGTGACTATCTCAGTCGTCCATGAACGAGTGCCTCCCAAGGAGGTGCAGCCTCCCCTCCCAGATGCATTTTTTGATCGCTTTGATCGGGTGCAATGGGCTTTTTCTATTTGTGAAATCAACGGCATGATCCTTGTAGGACTGTGGTTTGTTCAGTGGCTGCTCTTAAAGTACAAGTAAGTAAAACCTTCAGAAAACTGAGTGCTTCTGACAGCTTTTGGAGGGGAGGGGCTGGTTTACATCCAAGTGAAGTGAAGCTTCTTGTGATCTTCTGATTTGGGTTTCCAAAACTGAAATAGGTACCGTGCAGTGCGAGCTGCCTGTGCAAAAGGCAGAAGTTCGATCCAACTGTTCCCTAAGAAACTAAACAATACCCCTGGTTGTGCTTGTCTGCACAACCAACTGCAGCCCTTTTTATGTGGAACTGGGTGAAATATGTTCTGAACTCAGTTGCTTGTTCTGTTTGTTTAGAAGGAGCACGGGTCACACTGTTGTGAGGGCAGCTGCGAACCAGGACCCGAGGGAACAGCTGGAGCTGTGCCAGGGCAGGCTCAGGTTGGATCTCAGGGAAAGGTTCTTCCCCCAGAGGGTGGTTGGCACTGACCAGGCTCCCCAGGGCAGTGGGCACAGCCCCAAGGCTGCCAGAGCTCCAGGAGGGTTTGGACAACGCTCTGAGGGTCAGGGCCAGGAGTTTAACTTGATTATAGTATGGATCCCTTCCAGCTGTGTATATTCTGTGATTCAGTGTCTCTGTGCCTTGCCTGACCTAAAGCCCTACCCTAAAACTCCTGCACAAAAGCAGCAGGTGGGGGATTAGCCTGTGCACCTGAATATTGCTGCGTGAGAAAAGCATTGAGGTGTCTTCTCTTCTTGCCGTTGGGTGGGGCAGGTAACATCAAACACGAGGGATGTCCAACAGCTAATCATAAAATAAGCAAAAGCCTAGATCTGCACTGAATTTGGAAGGTCTCAGTGCTTGTCCCAGCCTCTTGCTCATACTGGTCACAGTTGCAAGGGTGAATTTGCCTTGCAGTGGAATATTAACCTGCCACTTCCCCTCCTCAGAGAGCACGTGGATGTTTAATGCAAGTTATTTATAGAGCTGGAAATGCACACCTTGGGCTGCCTGACCACGAGTGTCTGATGTAAACCCTCGTGCTAAATGAAGTGTTCAAAGTCAGGCAGGTTAAGCAGTAAGAGATGGCATAACACCTTTCCTTTCCACAGCCAGGCACCAGCACAGCCCCACAGTTGCCCAGAGGGGCTTCTCTTCTTTTCTCCTCTGCTAATACATCTCATTCTCTACCTGTTCACTGACTTTTTGGTGACTTCTATGTAGAAAACTGAAGAAGGAACATAATTTGGGCCCCACCATGTGAAATACAAGATCCTTTGGTTCACGGGGCTTGGGAATGGCCTTAGAATTAAAGATTTCCCTTTTTGAAAGAAATAAAGGCAGTGGCCAGTGAATCACTTGCCCTTGTAATGGAGCAAAACATTAAAACTTAAACACAAGCAGGTGGTTCACCCACTTAATGAGGTGCAGATGGCTTAAAAGGAGAGAATTTTTAGCCTGGGGCAGGATGTGTGACACAGCTGTGGGTTCCTGTAGGAATGGGGCAGATTAATCCACGAGACTGAGGTGATGGTTTATTCATCTTTATTTTATCAGGTAAAATTTTAAACTGTTATACACTTGTAAGAGCTCCTGGAAGGGAAGTTGTAGCTTCAGTACCACTCTCCTGTTGGTGGGTGCATTAATTCCTTGAGGTCTCTGAGCAAAGCCGAGGGAAACACCTGGAGAAGGTGATGTGGGATCGCCCTCAAGAAAGAGGTGTGGGGTTAATGGGTGGTGTGAGGGATCAGACACCCTGTGAGGGAGCTGAGCAGAGCCTTTAGGGGAAGAACACCGGAATTCTTGAGGTCCATGGAGGTTTTGTAGCAGTGAGATGTGGGTTGGGTTTGATGGTAAGGTGCATATGTTGGTATCATTGACAGATGTGAAGGTTCCCCCCCCCACCCCGTCCCCACTTGCTTTAGTGTGTTCCTTTTCACCTGCCTTATAGAGACACAGAATGGTTTGGGTTGGAAGGGACCTTAAAGATCATCCCATTCCAACCTCCTGCCATGGGAAGCCCCTTTTAGGGGGCTTTTTCTGGTGTTAGGGGAAGGTGTCAGGGAGTCACAGAGCTTTCCATCCCCAGTATCAGCCCTGGAATAGCTGATCAGTGGTGGTCAGTGTGTGGAGTGGTCACACAATGCTCTGTGACACCATTTAATGCATCGTGACACCAAAAATCTTCTATCCATGAGCAAAGGTATTGAAGTCTGAGAAGCCCAAGCTGTGGCTAAGCAGCATGAGGGGAAGAACAGGAGAGATGCTCCCAGGAACAGGAGGTGGCTTTGGATGGTGAACCACCAAATGGGTGGTGATTTGGGGCTACAGAAAGAGCTGAATCACTTCTGTGGTGTGGGTTATCACTTCCCTTTGACACTTAAGTCAAGATCAAGGGGAGGGCATTAGGCCAGATGGACCTTCCTCACTTCCCTGGCCTCTGTTGGGTCAGGGTTAAGCTTTGCCCCCCTCTGATGTGAAGGTCAGATGTGCAGCCCTGGCTGCTGGGCAGGATGAGACCTGGCTGCTCCCCTGCTCAGGTGACAGACACCAGTCAGAGGTGTCTCCCCTGCAAGCTCAGGGTCACTGGTGAAGCAGCAGCTTTGTGACCTGTGAGTTGAATTGCAACCAGTGGCTGGGTCGAACCTTTCAGGCAGCTTCAGTTTCAGGCTTTTGAAAACACTGTTCTTTGCCAAGCAGTGAAACTCCTGTTGTTTATCCCACCAGATCCATTATTTGCTGATAGTGATTTCATCCAAGCTGAGCCTGCTGTTCTCTCAAGCCACGAAGAAGGACAACAGAGATGTGTCATTCATGATACTCATCACTTAGGTTCTCCTCCTTCAGTCCAGGGATTGCTTGATCCTGTGGGATATGCCCTCCATGTCTCCTCTGTGGGACTGCAGAACTGGGGCCAAATTGTGGGGGGGTGTTGGGTGTGTATGTGCAGCTAACCAGGGGTTCCCACGGCCCCTGGGACAGGCACAGGGTGCCCAGAGAAGCTGTGGCTGCCCCATCCCTGGAAGTGCCCAAGGCCAGGTTGGAGCACCCTGGGCTAGTGAGAGGTTCCCCTGCCCGTGGCAGGGGGATGGAACAAGATGTTCTTTAAGGTGCCTTCCAACCCCAACCATTCTGTGATCCCATGATTCTGAGGCTGTCCCTGGCAGGGAGTTGGGCTGGTTTGTGCCCAGGGATCAGGAGCAGGACGGGGTGTGCAGGTCTGGGCTGGGCACTCACCACCACGGGCAGCCCCAGGAGTCCAGCCCGGCTGCTGAGGCAGAACAAGCCTCTCTGGGAAGCATTCCCAGATGTTCTGGGAGAAGTACAGCATTGGATTTTGGCCATGCTTGACATCTGATTCGCTCATGGGACTGAAAAAGCAGCGTGTGCACTGGTGAGGTCTGGAGAGTTGGAGCAGAGTTGTCTGGGCCGGTAATCGCTGGCTCTAAATCACACACGCACACAAATCCTCTGAGGAAGGGGAAATATGAGGCTTTTTACATTTATTTTTTTTATATGTATTACAGTACAGAGCACTCTCACATTTCCCCAAGCTGAAATATGCCAAATCCATCTAAATTGAATGGGTTTGTGGGTAATTTTAATTAAAAAGAGAAGTTCAGTGTTCGATAAAATGCTGCCACTTTTTCAGGCTCTTAAAATATGGTGCTGCTCAGTCTTTAATCCCCAAGCCCCCTGTTTGCCTTTATGGTTATAAAGAAAGAAGCAGATTCAGGTAGTAAAAGCCAGGCACAAGTGTGAGACCTTCACTGGATCACCCTTCCAGGAGAAAAATTCTGCAGAGGAGAAAACCTGTCCCAACAGCTTGGTGCCTTCCATGCTTAAATTTCAGTCTGTGGAGCTACATTAATAACTGTGATTTTTAATTCTAGTCTTTGTCCATGTTTACATCAGAGGAAAGAAGAAAAAAGGTGGAATACTGTGTTAGAGCAGTGAGCACTCCAGTGCAAAATGTGTTTACCCTGTAAGAGTTGATGCTTTTCTGATAAATCAAGGCTCTCAAGTTGTTATTAATCTGGCACTGCAAAGTCATCCTCCTCCAAGAGTGGAGCTCTCCAGTTTAATAACTCTGCCAAAAGCTATTAAAAATTAAAAAGATGGCCAATTTTGAGTTTTGAAAGAGCTCAGCTTGATAGGAATACTATTTTTTTAAAAAGTGAACACAATAGCAGCAAAGGAATTGCAGTGCCTGAAGGGAGCCTCCAAGAAAGATGGAGAGTGACTATTTCCAAGGGCCTGTAGTGCCAAGACAAGGGGGAATGGCTTTCCACTGCCAGGGGCAGGGTTAGATGGCATATTGGGAAGAAATCCTTCCCTGTGAGGGTGGGGAGGCCCTGGCACAGGTTGCCCACAGAAGCTGTGGCTGCCCCTGGATCCCTGGAAGTGTCCAAGGCCAGGCTGGTCAGGGCTTGGAGCAACCTGGGCTAGTGGGAGGTGTCCCTGCCCATGGCAGGGGGTGAAACAACACAAACTTTAACATCCCTTCCAACCCAAACCATTCTGTGATTCCATGAATGCCAGAAGTTGCAGCTTGAGATGACCATAACTGCAAATAATTATTTAAAATCAAGCAAAACCACCAGGGTCTGTAGAACACAAAGGGTGGTTAACTGCTGTAATTGGATTTGCCCTTGATTTCTGCAGTCCTGGCAGTGATGTCTCTCTAGGGTCTCCCCAGCAGTTGCTCCGGTCCTGGTGGATGTGCCAGAAGGGCTTTAATTGTTGTAGCTCTTTCCTTGAGGTTTTCTTAGCTGTTACCCTGTGGTGACACCCAAAGGGCCAGTTTTGGGGCTGGCTGTCCCCCCTGAGCCCAAGCTGCCTCACTTTCCCTCGTGTGCTCTTGCTGGTTTTGCAGAACCAGCTCTCTGTACCCCAAACCTGCATCTGCCCTGCAGGGACTCACTGGCAGCCCTCAGTAATAAATGTCTTTGCAGCTGGAGAGTGGCTTCCCCTGCAGACACTCTGTGCTGTGGCCAGGGCAGCTCTGTAGGTGTAGTTTGGATGTTTCCTTGCTCCCTTTATAATGCTGCTCAGGAATGATGTGTTCTCACTCCTTCGGGTTATCCAAGCTCTTTCTTCTCAAGAGCCCCTTTGTCATTACGAAATATGTGTGTCAGCTGAAACAAACTTCCTTCTTTTCATCTTAGAATGAAAATACTGTAACTTTATCCCCTGCCTTGAATAGGAAACTGGTGACAGCCCCGCAGCTAATGGAGGAGTTTGGGGCATGAAATCCCTTTTAATGTCTTCAGCACCCAATCTGCACAGGCCTTTGTGTTCTAATCCTTAGATTTCCTGTAATCACCTCCGTGGGTAATGTTACTTGAGTTGCTCTTGTGTTTGTGACCTGGAAGGCGTGGGAAGGTCTGTGGGGCAGTTCAGTGTTCTCAGGTGTAAGCTGATACTGTCACGAGTTCCAAAAGCATCAGAAGAGAACAGTTGGTGGTTTTGTTTTATTTACCTTTTGCGTATTTTGTTTGCCTTGTGTGACCTCCTTATTTTTATCCTCTTTTTTTTTTTTCCCCCTCCTAGGTCTATAATTAGCAGAAGATTTTTCTGTATAGTTGGCACACTATACCTGTACCGGTGTATTACGATGTATGTGACCACGCTCCCAGTACCTGGAATGCATTTCAAGTGTTCTCCAAAGGTAAACTGCTTCTGGCTGCCTTTCCAGATTTTAACCTGCGTGTTTCCCACCTGTCCTGCTCTTCCCAAAACTACCAGCAACGCTTTCTCAAGAGTTGTCACTAAGGGAGGGGATTCTGCCCCTCTGCTCTGCCCTGGTGAGACCCCACCTGCAATGCTGTGCACAGTTCTGGTGCTCCCAACACAAAGAAGGACATGGAACTGTTGGAGCAAGTCCAGAGGAGGCCACCAAATTGCTGAGGGGACTGGAGCACCTCCCCTGTGGAGACAGGCTGGGAGAGCTGGGAATGTTCAGCCTGGAGAGGAGAAGGTTGTGTGGAGACCTCACAGCACCTTCCAGGGTCTGAAGGGGCTACAGGGAAATAGGAGAGGGGCTGTTCATTGGGAACTGGAGTGACAGGACAAAGGGGAATGGCTTCAAACTGAAAGGCAGTAGGTTTAGATTGGATGTTAGGAAGAAATCCTTCCCTGTGAGGGTGGGGAGGCCCTGGCCCAGGTTGCCCACAGAAGCTGTGGCTGCCCCTGGATCCCTGGAAGTGTCCAAGGCCAGGTTGGACAGGGCTTGGAGCAACCTGGGCTAGTGGAAGGTGTCCCTAATCTTTAAGGTGCCTTCCAACCCAAACCATTCTGTGATTCTAATTTGAGAACACTGGTTTGGCCTGGCAGGGACATCCTCCTGCAGATCATTGGCTTCCCTCTTGGTGGAGGTGTTGACAGGTGCTTTGGGGCAGTGCAGTCATTCCCACCCTTTTCAAAATGCTGATTTCTGTGGCATTTTCAACTAATTTGCAGGATCAGCAATTTTCTGTCTCCACCAAAGCAGTTGAAGGTGTGCAACCTGCAGGTGTGCCACGTGTGACTCATTTATTTCTAACCACCTCAGCATGTCAAATCCAAATATGATTTGTGTTTGAAAATGGCCCCACGAGGCTTTTCTGAGGCTGGTGGAACTCTGTCTCCTGCCTATATATATATATTTTTGCAGTTGTGGTAGCACAAGGGCTTGTCACCTCCTCCCCAGTGTAGCACTGACTCGTGTTTGTTGTGCCAACAAATAAACTGGGCTTGCAAAAGCCGTGGATGAAACCAGGCTACTGGGACAGAGGTGCTTGGACAAGACCCTTCTGGTCAGCCTGGAAGGGTGATTCAGCTGCTTGGGGTGGAGATGGGACAGGGGTGGTGGTGTTGCATCCATCTCATGTCACCCAAAATATCTTTGTGTGCACAGCCATAAATTAAGTAGTAAAATCCTGCTGTGGCTTGGGGCACGTGCTGCCGTTGTTTTGGTGAGGATTGGCAGGTACAGACAGAGCTGAACTGCTGCAGTTCCCCAGGGAGATGAAGGCAGTGAATGTACTGACACCAGTGCTTTGCCAAGGCAGAATGCTGGCCAAGCCACATGTGGCTTTTGGAGGGACCCAGAGCTTTTGGAAAGAGAGGAGAGTGGGAGAGGAGTCAACACAGTGTTTGATCAGTCATCTGTTATGAAATTAAAAAAGAACACAGGTGTTTATGGGCTGAAGGGACTAAATTGCCATTTTTGGGAATTTACAGTGTTGGCAAATCCTTCTCATTACTCAAACAGAGACAAGCTTGTGTTGTGCTCCTCCATTGCCCCAGTCAGACTGAGGATTAGCTGGGTTTTCTTGAAAGCTACAAATACACTGGTGGGAAAAGAATAACTTCTCAACACCTTACTAAGTTATATATGATTGTGGAGAGTGGGCTTTGGGGAGCATTTTAATGTTTGTAATGAACAGTTAACAGGAAATGTTTAATTCCTGCAAAGAACCTGCTGAAGTCTGTCAGAAACTATTAATTGCCACTTCTTGAAGTTGGGCACTGTGCTCTGACAAACACCACACATGTTTTTGTTGGACTGTGAGGTGGAAAGAGATTACTTTGAAGACTTTTCCAAGGTGGCCTTTGGGTTTGGAGTGAGATACTCTTCATCAAGTCTTGGTTTCAGCAGCTGGATGTACAATTCATCCTGGTTTCTGTTGGATTGTCATCAGTAGGGCCTGTGCTGTTATCAACAAGATAATTTATTTTAGAGTTGCCTCTTGAACAGAAGGCAAACCTCACGTGAATGCCAGCTGTAATAGGTGCAAAGCATCAATAAAATCATGGCTCATTTCCAGTTTTTTTTCCCCCCTAGAAAGGTGCTGCCAAGTTTGGGGATTTATTTGCTGATTGAACTTGTGAATCAAAGCAGAAAGAGAGAAGAACCAAAAGGCAAAGTTTTTATACCTTTGCTTTAAACAAAGGTTTAAAACCTTTAACCTGGAAGGTTAAAGCTGCTATTTTACTGTGCTTTTGTGTTTTCCTCTTGCACCAGCTTTTTGGAGACTGGGAATCTCACCTGCGAAGGATAATGAAGTTGATTGCTGGTGGAGGATTGTCCATCACCGGATCCCACAACATGTGTGGTGACTACCTGTACAGCGGCCACACCGTCATCCTCACCCTCACCTACCTGTTCATCAAAGAGTGTGAGTGCCTGGCTGTTCATTCCTTCCTAACTGAGGGAATTATTGTCGTGCTCGTTGGTAAATGCAGTTAAAGTTAAAATACGTGCGTTTTCCAGGGTGAGAGGAAATGGTCTGAGGTTGTGCCGGGTAGGGTTAGGCTGGATATTAGGGAAACCCTTCACCACAAGGGTTCTAGTGCTTTGGGGTTGGTTTTTAGTTGGCACTAAAGCTCATTTAGTTCCACCCCCTGCCATGGGCAGGGACACCTTCCACTAGCCCAGGTTGCTCCAACCTGGCCTTGGACACTTCCAGGGATGGGGCAGCCACAGCTCCACTGGACAACCTGTGCCAGGGCCTCCCCACCCTCCCAGGGAAGAATTTTTTCCTAATACCTCATGTAAACACAAATTGATTAATTAGATTGGCCAGGGTATATTATATCTCCTTCCAAGATTTCATAACCTTTGTATTGTCCAAGGATCTCCTTACCCCGACTGCAATTTTAAGCTACACCTTAGGAGAACGGGACTTACTTTGTGATCTCAGCATTCCTGCTCCTGATATTCCTGCAGGATTGCAGTCCGTGACCTCTGCTAATTACAGCACTAGTCTTGATAAAGCTACACTTTGAAATAACCACTGCTTGTGCTTCCTTGCAGATTCCCCACGGCGACTCTGGTGGTATCACTGGCTTTGCTGGGCACTCAGCATGGTCGGGATGTTCTGCATCCTCCTTGCTCATGACCACTACACTGTGGACGTGGTGGTGGCTTACTACATCACTACAAGGCTATTCTGGTGGTACCACACAATGGCCAACCAGCAAGTGAGTTCCTGCCACTCCTGGGGGGCTCCGCCTGCAGTGGGGTGGTGACGGGGAAATATCCAGTAGGAGTGAACCCACCCACGTCCTGCCCTGGGGTTTGCAGGAAAGAAAGAGGCATCATGGGTTGGGTTCTTCTTGTGTCTTGACCACAGAGAGATGTGAAGGCCTACCCAAGGCAGGCAGGCCTCTGCTTTCCCCTGGATTAGCCTCAGTTTTTGAAATCCTTCTGAATTTGGGCTGGTTTGGTGTTAGCAGAGCAAACCATTTAGATATGGTGGGGTTCTTTGCCTTGTTTTTTTGTTTGTCTGTTGAGGCCAGCTGGGTTTTCCTTGTATTCTGTGGCTTGTGCCCTTTAGTTTGATGACAGGCCTCTTGAGGAACAGTATAAGAGCATCACTAAAAATGAACCAGTTTTTTTTAAATGTGTCCAAGTGGTGGGAAGTTCTCCTGGCCAAGGGAAATGTCTTCCTTTTGAAGGGCAGTGCAGCTGAGAACAGGCTGCTTCTGACCTAAGGCCCATGTCTGGGAAAACAGGGTGATGAGGGAAATACTGAGAACAAGGAGCTCCTGAGGAGGAGACACAGCACTTGATGATTTTACTCAGTCAGAGAGGAGCTGTAAAAGGTTCATCAAAGGTTGACTAAAGAGGATTAAATGATGTCTCATGTTATTGTCATTGTTTTTCCCTGCCAGTGAACTGGAGCAATAAGAGAGGAGCTTGCAGGGCTGAGGAATGTGAAACCTCCCCTGCTGTGTCAAGGGAGGATCTCAGGGAAAGGTTCTTCCCCCAGAGGGTGGTTGGCACTGCCCAGGCTCCCCAGGGCAGTGGGCACAGCCCCAAGGCTGCCAGAGCTCCAGGAGGGTTTGGGACATGGTGAGATTGTTGGGGTGTCCTGTGCAGGGCCAGGAGTTGGAGTGGATGATCCCTCTGGATCCCATTCAGCTCAGGATACTGATTCTTTGAGAGAAGATTTACAAATCTCTGCCACAGGTAACAGACAGAGTGAGTTAAGAGAAGCTTTTAGGTCTTCTACAGCATATTGGTGTCCAAATATTTTCTGTGCACTTGGTGAAAGATTTTTTGCTTGTGTGTTGCACATGCCTCCAGTTAATTATGTTTAAGAAAGACCTACTGTGATGATAGGAAATGAGTTAATATTGTGACAGTCCAGAGTTTTAGATCGTATCATAGAGTTATTATAGAATGACCTGGGTTGGAACAGACCTGCAAGATCATCTAGTTCCAGCCCCCCTGAAGGCCTTCTAGCTACAACTCATTCATTGTTCCTCTGGTTTTGATGTTACTTGAAGCAATCACCACAGTCAAGCCCCGTGGTATGTTTTTAGCCCAAAATGCCTAATTGCTGATTAGATGCACTTTGCTCAGTCAGTGTCCAATAGCAACCTGTGCTCAGACTCTGTACCTCTTGTCATACAGCACCAGATGGGCTTCCAGGCTTTGAATCTGCTCCTGGGCTCTGTTAAAGCAGGTGCTGGGTGGTCATGCTTCCAAGCTGGAATTATTGGAGTCAGGATTACCCTGAGTCCTAATGAGGACTTGCTTCAGCAGAGCCCTTTGCCTTACTGTGTGGAAACATGCCTGTTGTGCTGCATGGTGTGATTCAGAAGGTGGCTCAACATTGCTTCCCCGAGCTGCCGAGATGTTGGGAAATGCCAGTCCCTGGATCCTTTCCTGAGCACACCTTTGTGTGCTCACCTCTCCTTCCTCATGTGCACAGGGCTTTGGCTTCTGTCTGACCTTCAAGTTAAAAGCAGAAGTGGATTTATGTTATGTGTGAGCTTGACATGGAGATAGAGCTCAGTGTACCAGCCCGGTGCTTGCACTTTGCCATGGGCAGATTCGGTGATTCCCGGCTCTGGTGTTGAAAACATGCAGCAGGGTGGTTGGATAACTCCCTGGGGGCCTGCCCACTCCTTGTGTCTCAACTGGGGCTTGCTCGTGGCTAAGAGAAGGAAAAGGGTGGGTGGGAGCAGTCTGGGAGCATGTGGAGGGCAGGGCTCCTGACCTGCTCTGAGTGGGTTGAGGTGTGCCTTGCTCACTGCCTGGGAAGTTCCAAAGCCATTCTTGAGCTACATGGAATTTCAGAGATGCTTATGGTAACAACTGTGCTTTGGGTTGGGTTTTTCATTCCCAAGGGAGAGGAGAGACTGATCTTTGGGCCGTTCATGTTTTTTTTTTCCCCGAGGGCCCATCGAACAACTGAGGTCTTGGAAACGCCGGTGAACCTCACTGGGGTGTGTGCAGGGAGGCTGTGGAAGAGTAGCTTGGCTTCTCCTGACCTTTGTCTGCGCAGCTCTGTCTGGGAGGTGTTTCTGGGAGCTGTTTGGGAGCAGCGGTGACGAACAGGACCGACGAAGCCGTGCGAGCGAGCGCTTCCTAATTCCTTCCTAACTCTGCCCTTTCTCGTTCTCTCTCTCGGCGCAGGTGCTAAAAGAAGCTTCCCAAACTAACCTCCTCGCAAGGGTCTGGTGGTACAAGCCCTTCCAGTACTTTGAAAAGAATGTCCAAGGCATTGTACCTCGCTCCTACCACTGGCCCTTGCCCTGGCCGGCGCTGCGGCGGGGCCGGCCGGTGAAGTACAGCCGCCTGGCCAGCGACACGTGACGGCCGGTGCCGGGGGAAAGGACCTGGCCCAAGTGCTCACAACTCCCTGAGAGAAGATGCCATAAGAAAAAAAAAAAAAAAATTATATTAAAAAAAAATCAACTGCTCCCTAACCCCCTCTCTTTTAACAGCTCCCCTCGACTCGACCCATTCAGTTACCTGGTAAGCACTGTGATCTTTTTTTTTTCCTCTCCAAAGGATCTCTGCGTTGGACAAACAATAAAGAAAAATTTAACTTATCGTGCACTGTTACACATTTCTCGTTGATAGATTTGGGATTTGCATTTGCCCATCGCCATGTTCCTTTGTATATGATGCGACAACATAAACGAGAGCTTTTATATCATAAGTTCTGGTCTTTCCAGTCACGTCTGGGAACAAAGCATATTATTTTCTTGGGAAAACATACTTTTCATATCTCTTGCCCCAAAGATTGGGCTGTAAGCCATTTTCTAGCAAATGACTATATGAAGGTTTCTAAATACCTGCCTTGGGTGAAATCAAGAAATCTTTCTACCTGTTGCACCGCGCTACGAATAAGATGATAGACACAGAAAGGTTTGGTAATCCTGATTTTGTAGAATCTGCAGTGACTGACTGTGTCAAAAAGTGCAAAAAAAAAAAAAAAAAAAAAAAAAAAAAAAGAAAAAATGTAAAGTGATTTTCTAAGTATTTCCTAACTTTATTTTTCAAAACGTGTATGAAAAAAAAAAATTAAATTTAAAAAGATTTTTACATGTCAGAGAATAGAGAGTTAAAATTTAAAGAAAATGCTTCTTGGGAGAGAGAGATTTGTCTATGTTTCTAGTGCCTTTCTTGTCTTGATTGTATGGTCAGTAGGCAGTCTTAAATGTTTTTATTTAAAATAAAGTATTCCATGAAAGCAGAATTATATATACTATATAATTACTAATTTTTGCATTTATAGCTAAATTAAACTGGAAATTTGCTTATAATGTTGAAATTGCCATGTGTAGGGAAAAAACCACCCCACCAAATAAAAAGGGTCCGATCTTGTTCACACATTGTGGGCAGGTCAAGCTAAAAAGTATCACTTTATTCTTGGTAGCTGGATTTTAACAAGTAAAACAGCCATGAATTCCTGTTTTTTAAGAATTTTACAAATGATCACTGAGTGAACTACGTATAGTTTCTCCATCCCCTTTTGCAGTGTTGTTGGAAAACAACAAAGATAATCTATTTCTTTAAAATATTTGTGCAGAAACTGCATGTAATTCTGAGTTTCACTCCTACCATACATACTGTATGTCTGGGGAAGTATCCTATCCTAAACTTGCCAATGTGCAGAACAAAAATAGTTTTTTTTTTAAAAAAGAATGAAGAAGAGAAAAATATATATATAAATATATATATATCCATTCTGTATTTTACGTGAAGCAGAGTTATCTTCTGTAGGTTTTTTGTGTATTCACAAGGTGATATTTGTATTGTAAAACAACAATGGTGAAGGAAAATAAAAAGGCTTTTGAAACGTGTAGTTTCCTTTATCTTTTTAATGTTAAGTTGAAAATTTAAAGCTGGGTTTATTCTTCCAAACCTTGCCTTTAAGTTGATGTTATTGCACTGTAGGCCATCCGATTTGGACTGTATGGAAACTGCATTGATTTCGAATTGCTGTTGGGCAAAACAGTGCCTTATCTGAAATAAATGCTATGCAATCGATTCCGAGCGTGCGGGAGCCGGGGGCGGGTCGGGAGGAGCCTTCCTGGGAGCCATCACCAGGCCTTGAAAAATCTACCCCAGAACTGCTGGGATGGAGCACAGGGCAGGGGGAGCATCGGCCACTGCCCCAGGGTCTGTCAGTCCTGGCGCTTGAACGCCAAAAAAACAAAACAAAAAAGGAAAGAAAAGCAAATTTCTGTGAGTCCGTGGTGGTGAAAGTGTCATTTCTTTCTTCTTTACTTTTCTTTTTTGGGGATGGTTTATCTCGACTTCTCTGCCCTGTTCCTCAACCTTGGCCAAAAACTTCCCTGAGGAGCTGATGGGGTGTTGCTTCTGCTGGTTGTGGCTTGGGATGCTAAACAAGACCAACCCGTTCCTTATCAGTTCTCTGTCTCCCTGGGTGGGAGGGAGGGAGGGGGTTTCTTGGCCAAACCCTTTGCAACAGCATTTCCAGAGCTGCCTGAGAATTTAGGGCTCAGCTCTGCGTGCTTTGCCTTCAATTCACAGCTTTATCTTGGCAACTCTGGGGTTCAAAGTCACTTTTCAGAGGTGATTTTTTGAGGGAATTCCCACTCCCAGATGGAAAGGAGGAGTAGGTTTTTCAAGGCCTGGCATCACGCACATCCAAACCATTGGCATAAGTAAATGTATGGATATATATGCACATGACATTAAATGGAATCTGCTGAATCCTGCATTGTAGTGTCTGACTTACTGCATGGATGCTGCTCCCCGTGGTCCCAGCTGTCCCAACACCCTTGGTGTTGCCTTGGGAGAGGAGTCTGGGTGAGCCGGGGCAGGGAGCTCAGCGCCGTGGCCTTGTGCTGGAGGAGGGGACCCAGGGAATGCTGTGCCTTGGGGGCTGATCCAGAGCTGTGCTGCCTTGTCCTTCTCCTTCCCGGGGCGGATCTGCTCGGCAGCACCGTTTTTCCTCAGATGGGCAATGGCTTGTGATGGTGCTCCTTGTTAAGCATTGCAGTAATGACCTGGGACCCCAGATTTCCCACTTCAGCTGGATTTTTTCCCCCCCAAACCTCACAGGTATGGTCCATCTACAGTGATTCATGCCTGGTGTGTCCTTGCCCCGAAGCATGGGAGGTTTTTTGCTGACAGCTCTGCTCAAAAATGTTATCTCCTGCCATCGGGATCCTATGTGCTGGTAAAAAAGGACTTTGGCCTTTAACAGCATTGTAACAGGCCTTTTAATTGCTGTGAGGGCTTTGGGGGCTGTCAGGATTATGTGATCCTCCCAGGTCTTCTGGGTTTCTTTAAAAAAGGAAATTTCAGTCCCTTCGTTACCCATCAGAAGGGTGGTTTTGTTTCAGAAACTTACAGAGAAGGTCGTGGTCTCCTGTGTGTTTATAAGGGAAGAGTTTCGTTTTACCTGATCCCAGTTTCCATGGCTTGCACGAAATGAGCTCTCCAAGAGACCAGGAAATGCTGGTTTTAAAGTGAAATGTGGATGCTGGAAGAAAGGGTCGCTTTCCTGAAATGATCTGGTCTTGCTGCGGAGGAATGAGAAACTGAAAAGTAAGGAGCAGAAAGGAAAGCAAATGCTTCATGGATTTACATTTCAGAGCCAGTTCCCTTAATTTATTTTTTTTTCCTAGGGGATCTTAGATAGAGGGAGTTTGAATCCTCTTTCTTAACCATTTGGAAGCACAGTGTTTGCTGTATGAGGAAATGCACATTTGGCAGTCTGTGTTTACTGGTTTTCCTTCTCTCAGCTTTGCCTTGTTCCTTCAGTGGATCCATTGGTCCTGAGTGGCTTTAGACGTTTTTCTTGTCAAAAATGAAAATCCTGTGCTGTTTGCAGTCCCTGGTTGTGCCTGGGAAGGTCACAGATTGGTGTCGTGTGGTAGCAGTGATGGGTAGAAACCATTTTTCAGAAGGATAAATATTTTAAAGAAAACATAACTTTCTTTAGTGTCTTTTAGCACAAAATGGCAAGGGGAAGAAGTTGGAGGACTCTTGGTCTTGGGAAAGAGGATGATCTGTGGGAACCTTTAATCTTACGAGAAGGAAACTTGGCGTGTTATGATGTCACACGAGCACAGACTGATGTCCAGGGCCAGGCTGTCCAGGCATGGCAGGACAAGGACCTCAAAGGAAGTAATTTTTCTGGGGGTCTGCATGCATTTAACAACTGTACCTGCTTTCAAATCCCACATTTCCTCCCACCCCAGCATGGAGTATAATTTCAGGGATGCCCTGAGCCCTCCAACCATGGCTGCTGTTTCTTCCCAAGCTCCAGTTTCCTTCCAGCCTGGATCTACAGAGTTCTGATCTCAACCATCAGAGGTTAATGAGCAGATCCCTGAGCATCCTGCCCCTGACAGGACAGCTTTTCCTTGGAAGTTTTATTTTCCAGGCTAGGTGCTCCGGTGTGGCTGCTTTGGGGTGAGCATCGTGCCTCTGGTGGGACCGCTGTCCTTCCTCGTGGTGGCCAAACTGGTGACCTGTCCCAGGGGGAAGACATGAGGTGCAGAAGCCAGGTGCATTTCCAGGACTTCTTTGGGGCAGTTTGTTCTTCCTCACTAGGTTGACAGTGGCTCTGAGGAACCTGTTGTGCTGCTGTGTGATGATCTCTGTGTGCTCCACCCGGCACCATCTCGGTAATCCACCATCTCTGGAGGGAGCAGTTCACATTTCCCACAGGCAGGGAGGGATTCCCCAAGCCCTCAGCACTTCACCTGAGGTCTTTGCAGTGCTGAAAGTCCCTTTTCTGCACCCGAGGGCTTGTTGCTTCCTGCAGTCCTGAGCCAGGGCGTGTGGACATGGGCACATCAGCCGGGGGAGATGGGGAGCTGTGGGTCCCCATACCCTCACATAGCAGTCTTTTGAAAAGGAAAACAATTGAAAATATTCCCCTCAAACGTGTTTTGAGCTGTCACCAAACTTCCTTTTCCTCCTCTGCCCCAACCAACAGGTGGTTTGTTCTCTCTGGAGTTACAGAGCCACGGTGAGGCCTTTTCCTCAGCTCCCTGCAGTCCATGGGGTGAGGCTGGCAGGACACACCATCACTGTGGCAGTTCATTAAAACTCAATTTCCTGGCTTTTCACGATGATCTAGCAAATGTATCACCAACGAGCCAGTGCACAGCCTATTCCTGGCTCATCCCTGTGCCAGGACCTTTCCTGTGACAGCAGAGCAGCTGCTCCATGGTTTTGTCAAACGAGGCTCTTCGCTTGCCTTCAAGGCCAGCGCAGGATTTGGGGTGCCCTCGTGACTCAGACGTTCCCAGCAGCACAGTGGTGCCCAGGGGTATCTGGCACCCCACATGGCAAAGCAGGTGGTTTCTCCACCGGTGTCAGGGGCAAGCAGGATCCCTGGGAACTGCAGTGAGGAGATAAGGTATCAGTAAATCCCATTTCTTCCAAGCAGCCAGTCCAAAAATCAGCGAGTCAAAGGGCGATGCTGAACATGACCCTGGAGTGGTGACGCAGACCCTGCTCAGCACCAGCTGGAATGTTAACCCTTGGACTGGGGGTGCACGAGAGAAAAGGGGATGAAAGAGGAAAACTGAAACTCCCGAGTTGGGATGGAAAACGTCAGAGGTGATCCCAGCCTTGAATTCCCAAACAAAGCACATGGATGCTGGAGGGAGAAAGGGGAACGGCTAGTTGGAGCTTTCCTCTCCCTTGCCACCACATCTGAGGGATGGGCTGGGTCCTGTAATATTTGGGAGGAGCAAACTGTCAAAACCCTTTGGATAAGGCATGCTTTAGCAGCTGGTGAATTTATCCAGACCTGTCTGGGATTTGAGGGGAAAACAGATGGAAAAAGCTCGGGTTTAACAAATTTAATAAATAAAAATATATTATTTTACACTTAAAATACAATCCTGCTCTCAAGTTCTTCTTCTGCTGGAGTTTGGAAACCCTGAGGAGCAATCTCCTGTGAGGATTAGGAGTCATGGCCAGACTGGGAAGCAGCCCTCATTCCACAGGCTGTGGAATTCCATCAAGCGGTGATGAAGCAAAGAGGAGGAAAAGAGTCCTGTTCCCGAATTCCTCGTGCACCAGAGCTGATCAGTGCAATCCCAGGAAGGTTATTTTAGAGAGGCAGGTGCTGTCCCTAACTCAACATAAACACACCAGGGAAAAAAAAATCCTCTCACCTCCCTGTGGGGTAGAAATTATTGATTGGTTTCTTCTTATCTTGTGCAGTGCTTGACTCACGGGGTCATACAGCAACGATTTCCAAGCTCAACTTTTCAGCTTGGAGCAGGTCTGGAGCTGGGAGACGTTCCTCTGGCCACTGGAGCAGGTGAGGGAACTCGGGGAGGTTTGCACGAGATTCCAGCGGGGTTCCATGGGATGAATGTTTATTTCTTTTTGGTGTTATTTGGGTTGGATCAGTGGGATAATGAGCACTGTCACTGTGTGTGGTGCTGATGGGTTTGAGGCTGGCGCTGTGCGTGTCCAAGCCTGGCTGCCAATGCCACACTTGGAGAATTAAAACAGGAGGAAGGAAACCTGTAGTATTAGCTTTGTTGCCACTAGAACATTTCCTGTGTGAAATCCAGCCCTGATGACAACTGCTGTAGCTCACCAGGGCAAAAGAAGCTGATGAGAAAGGTCACCTAGAGCAAGTCTAGGTGACCACTTGGCTCTCTGGTGCTGTTGTTTCTCACTGCAACCTTCCCAAGCCCATAAATGCTCATTTCAGCAGTTGTTTTCTGCAGGTCCCTTGTTTCCAGGGCACATTCCTATGAGGAATAACCTGAAGGCAGGAGCTTTCCCAAGCCCCCTGACAGACTCACCCTAAGGCAAATGTTACCTCCAGGAGAATCAGAGGCTCTGCCTCACTCTTCCCTTTCTAATCACAGGATCATCACAGACTCACAGGCTGGTTTGGGTTGGAAGGGACCTTAAAGATCACCTCGTTCCACCCCCTGCTATGGGCAGGGACACCTCCCATTAGCCCAGGTTGCTCCAACCTGGCCTTGGACACTTCCAGGGATCCAGGGGCAGCCACAGCTTCTCTGTGTGCCAGGGCCTCCCCACCCTCCCAGGGAACAATTCCTTCCCAGTATCCCATCTTCTGGCAGTTGGAAGCTGTTCCCCCTTTTCCTTCCCTCCATCCCTTGTCCCAGATCTCTCTCCAGCTCTCTTGGAGCCCCTTTAGGCCCTGGAAGGGGCTCTCAGGTCTCCCTGGAGCCTTCCCCTCTTCTGGGTGTCCATTTTCCCCATCTCCCTCACTGCAGTGCCAGTGCCACAGGCTGCTTGGAGCTGTGTCCAGGTGAGCTGGGGGCATCCCCAAGGACAGAGATCCCCCTCCCTGCTCTGAACAAGGAACCCTTTGGAGCAGATTCGTGGTTGGGTCACAGGCAGAGTGATGGGATCAGCAGTAAGTTTGATCTGCTAAGACATCTATGGACACACGGAAACATCCAAAGCTGTTTTAAAGGTTAATTCCTACCTCGTGCAGGTGTTCACAGGAAGGGCAAAAGGCACATCTTAGCTCCAAGTGTCAGTTCCCACTGGTCAAGCCTGAATTTTTGGGTGCAGTTTTGGGCTACCAGAGCAGGACAAATCAGAGAGGGAAACAGCATATTTTCCCATAGCTGTATTTTGCATGATTTTTCTCGTTAATCTTTAACCCAAACCAAGCCTCTGTTTTTAACCCAAAATAAAGCTTCCTTCTTTATAGAAGAAGGAAGGATAATATCCAAAAGCAAACTTTTTTATATGCTGAAGAAATCCAGCATCTGTACGTAGGCTCTTATCTGGGAAAGCTGTCAAAGCCAGCACTTTTTCCAGCCAGGAGAGATTTGCACTTGGACCTGCAATGGGCTGTGCTCTTCTCATGCTGAGGTTATTAAACTGACCTTTATTATGGTGACAATATTGATGTGCTCTGAGCATGTGAGCAACTGCAAAGCTGTGAGGCTTCAGGCTGCAGCATCTCCTCCAGGCACTTGGTGAACGTGGAGTCTGGGGGAATATTGTGGAGTTTATTTAAAAGATTCCTTGGGAAGGGTGAGCAAAGTGTTCTGGGAAATGTGGGGTCAGTAATTTGGGTGCTCGCCCTGTCCTATCAGGCCTCGTGACAGGGAGTGATTGCTGCTCCCAGGAGATATATTTCTGCTGTCTTAAGCAGGTTGAAAAGCCAACCTGCACTTCCCATCCTTATCTCTGCTGCTCTGGCACTGGGATGGGGGACACAAACCCTCAGCAGCTCTTGGAGGGTGGGATGTGTGCTCTGGGTGTGCTGTGCCCGAGGCTGGGGCTGTCCCATCCGTCCCTTTGTGCTTTCACAGTGCTCCCACCATGTCTGGGCAGAGGTCCAAGTGCTGCTCCTCGTGCCTGCGGGTGATCCTCATCGTGTGCCTGGTGCTGATGGTCACGCTGACCGTGGTGCTCCTCGTCCTCCACTTCCTCAACAAACGCAGCAATGGCAAGTTGAGCTTCTTCAGTCCCACCCTCCCACGCTGCTCCAGTGTGTGTCCAGTGCAGCCATTTAAAGAGACACCAACAGAGGGGCACTGCTGAGCCTTCATCACCACCTCTGTGCACGGGCCTTGGGCCCAGCCTCAGCAGGGTGGTCAGACCTGGCAGGAGCACCTGCATGGATGCACAGCCCTGGGTGTGGTGGGGCTGCAGGGATCCACACATCCTTCCCTCTCTCTGCAGAGCCCCTCCCTCCTGGCACTGCACCGAGGGGCTTCACAGCTGCTGCCATCCCATCACAGCCCCTTCACGTCTCCAACCCCATCCCCGGGCACAGGGCAGGTGCTGGGGGCTGCCCCAAGTTCACTCTGCCCCTGGACAGGGCATTGCCTGACACGTCATCAGTGGGACCTTCCAGTTCCTAGAGTTTGATCTCAGACTGGCTGCAGTTCACACTTCCTTCGTGGGTTTGGGTTGGAACACAGGAGAGTTCTGCGCAAGTGATTCTCCTCCGTGTTGTAGGAGGAGGGAGAAGGGGAGGAGGTGGAGGCAGGGTAGTTTTAATGGGTGACCCATTTCACTGATGACAATTTAAATCACAGAAATGGCCAGTTTGTGGCCAGTGTGAGTGTTTCACTTCTCTGGTTTCGGTGACAGCCTAGGAAAGGCCAGACTGGGAAGACCGAGCATCCCCTAATCCCAGTGTCCTGCCTTGAGAGCAGCAGCTGCCTGGGGAAGGCTGTGAGAACAGAAATATTCAATATTTTCCCACAGGATTATCTCAGCCTCCAGTGATCTGTGGCTCTGGGATTTCCTGAGATGCAGATAACCTTATTTATTTATTATTATTATTATTTTATAGCCCTCCATGGCTTTTCTTCCCTGAGTTTATCCATCCTGTAAGGATTTCTGCACCTTCACGATGGCTGGGGCGAGACATGACCTCCTTTGGCATTACTTTTCCTCACCATTTGCCTGGAGGTCATTGCCCAGAGCTGCTTTTCCCTTCTTTGAGCTTCAAGTGGCTCTGCTTCAATTTTTTTGAGGAGGACCAGGGTACCAGCACTGGACGCAGGGTGTGTTGGAGGCACCAGGGAAACATGTGGATGTTTTTTCTTCCCTGGTCCTTCCCAGCAGCTCCTGACGTGCCATCCCCTTTTTCTTGCCACTGCTGAGCTGATTTTTTTGTGTGAAGCAGCACTTGCACCCTTGGATCTGTTTCCTGCGTGGTGGTGATGGGCTTGGAGAGTTTAATTGGCAACCCTGGGCTTGTTTCCCCCTCGCTGTGTGTCCCCACACATTTTCCATGGTCCAGTGACACCATCTTGTGACCTCCTTCTGTAGTTCCTCATGCCTGCTCCACCCTTTACCACCCCAAATGCCTTCACAGCCTCAGCACCCTTGGACCACATCGACAGCCCACTGGAAACCCAAGCAGAGGACTCAGCTAGACCCCCTTGTCTGCTGGGTCCTCTGGGGATGTCCAGCAGGTTTCAGGTGTGGATTCTCTTGAACAAAGCTGGGTTGCCTCTTTTATCTCCAGTTCTGCTCCCTCATGTGTCCACTGATCTGCTGGTTATTGTTCTTACAGATTCCATCGACATACCAGAAACAGCAAACTACTTGCTGGGCGTGGGTCGAGCTGACTGCACGGGACCAGTGGCACAAGTTCCCCTGGTAAGCTGGGGGAATCGAACGTGGGGTTGGCAAAATACTGATTGTTCATCACCCAGCAGCACTTTTTGCAGGGTTTCCAGTTCAGAGCCTTTGCCTCGACAAAGTGTGTCCTCTGCAAACATTTCTGGTGACATTTCTTTGAGGCTTGGAGCAACCTGGTCTAGTGCAAGGTGTTCCTGTGGCACAGGGGTTGGAATGAGACGAGCTTTAAGGTCCCCTCCAACCCAAACCACTCTGTGATCCTTGCACTCACAGGGCGGGGCAGAGTGGCAGCTCGGAGTGTTTCTGTGCTGAATGAGTCCTCTGACGCTCGGGGAAGTTCATGCAGCTGAATGCATCACTCGTTATTTTGGCTGGGTGGACTTGAGGGAGCTCTCCCCTTGCAGATGGGCTATGCCAACCCGGAGCAGGCGGCTGGTGGGCTCCTCACACGCCTCTACAGCCGAGCCTTCATCGTGGCAGACCCCGACGGCTCCCGGCGGGTGGTGTTCGTCAGCGCTGACATAGGGATGGTGTCCCAGAGAGTGAGGCTGGAGGTACGTGGCTGCAAGTGAGGGGCTGCCACAGGGTGGGCTCTTGCTGGTGTTTGCACGAGGGTTATAGTTTATGTAGGGTTATGCATTAATAGTCATCAATAAATAACACCCAGCTCGGCAGCACGTGGGCCCTTTGCTTTGGGATTTCCCTGCAGCACCTTCTTGGAGAGATCCTGTGTCTCTGAGGCAGAGGAGCTGTTGATTCCTCACCAAGTCAGACTGCACTTTGCCCATGCTTCTCCTAGTGGAAAAATTATCAGGAGTCCATTGCAATCAGGAATACATGATCATGGTGACTGTGTAATGTTGGGTCTCCAGCAGCACAGAGGAGAGAGGGAGACGCTGGAGAACTGTGGACTCCTTGGATGATCTGGGATTCACTTCAGGTTGGCCATAGAGGTCTTCACTTACCAGATTTTATTATTTTGAGGCTCTTGCCGAGTCAACAACTGTAACCTACTTGTGCCACCAACACGGGAGTATCAGGCAGAAAGAGAGGAGTGAGGAGGAGGAGGATGAATGGCTGGGGTTTTTTGCAAGGGCTGGCACAAATCTCTATAGATTTTAGGCACGAAAAAGGGCTTTTTAAGACCACGTCCTTCCTCCTAGGTGCTCGAGAGACTGAAGAGCAAGTACGGTGACCTGTACCGGCAGGACAACGTCATCCTCAGCGGCACCCACACGCACTCGGGGCCAGCGGGGTACTTCCAGTACACCCTCTTCTGGATCACGAGCAAAGGGCTCATCAGACCAGCCCTCAACTCGATCGTGAATGGCATCGTGAAGGTCAGTGTCACCCCGTCTGACCTGGTGGGGACTAACAGAGCTCTGGCTGTGATGGTTGTGGCAGCACCTCTGAATGCTACAGTCTTAAACACACTTGGAGGGGGGGTTGTGTCTGCCAGAGAAGCCAGATCAGAAAGCCTTACATTCTTTCTTTTATGACGATTGTGAGTAGCTTCAAAATATGGTTTTCTAGAATTTTAGGCTGCTTAAGGAAAAAAAAAATTAAATAAGCACCCCCAAACTCCCAATAAAGGGTTGGGGGCAACTAGGAAGGGAAAGAGAGAGGTTTTTCTAGATAATCTCATGCATGTCTTACAGACATGGACTAATATTCCCTGTCTTCCTGCTTTCCAGAGCATAGACATAGCACACGAGAACATGAAGAGAGGAAGGCTTTTTATAAACAGAGGCACTGTAGAAAACAGCCAGATCAACCGAAGCCCTTTCTCCTATCTCGCCAATCCAGCATCCGAGCGAAGCAGGTAAAAGCTCCCCAGGCAGGAAGGAAACAGAGCCCCGAAGAGAATCCTTCAGCTGGGACCATGAGCAGCCATCTGGCAGTTGGTGTTTCTGGTCATTCGTGGGAGGGTTGGAAATGTGGAGTCGAGATGTGGCAGAATGATGCTGTTGCCATCCTGGGCTCCTGGGTGTGTCCCCAAACATCTGTTTCAAGAGTGGGCTTGAAAGTTGTGCTCTCCAAGCATGTGAGACATTGGTTAAGGATATGAACTTATGCTTTATTTATTAAAAAAAATATTCAGATGGCACTGAAGTGCTACCCTTGGTGCATGAATTTGTATCTGGAGAGAGCTGCTCTCTCCATTCCCTGGAGAAGCAGCGCCTGAGGACAACCATAACTCTTCCCTTCCCTTCACAGCTGTTTTCAGATGCCTCTCTAAGGTCTCACTGTGCTCTGGTAATACCTGGCATAACCTTTTTATTTCCTTGTTCAGCCTAGTGGAGATTTAACATGTCAGAGCACTGCAGAGTGTGACTACAGCTCTGGTGCTAATGAGGTTTCCCTGCTTTGTTTTCATCCAGGTATTCATCCAACACAGATAAAGAAATGGTGATTCTGAAGATGGTAGACGAGGATGGACAAGAGCTAGGCCTTATCAGGTACTGACCACCAAAGCAGCACGTTTTCCTTCGTATCCTCATTCTTTTTTGTAAGAATGAAGGCGTTCTTTTTTTCCCCCCTCTTTTACATCGTTGACTCCTCCTTGTTTCTTTGAAGTAAGAAAATAAAAAAAACTCTGCAGAACACAATCTTCTGGATTAGTAAAAGAGTCAGTCCGGGTCTGAACTGCCAAATTCTTGTGGCCTCAAGACCTGGACTGTCATAGCCATGCACCCTCCTGGCTGGGAGAGGATGGGAGTACTCTGCCCTTGCTAATCCATCCCTAAGTACCTGGAGTCTGTGTTTGTGTTCTCCCAAAGAAAATTCCATAGGTCGACTGCAAATATATAGATTGAACAGGCCAGCTGCCAACACACAGCCTGAACAATGAGTGTCCTGTGCCTCCCCCCCAGCTGGTTTGCTGTGCACCCCGTCAGCATGAACAACACAAACCACCTCGTGAACAGCGACAACGTGGGCTACGCGTCCTACCTGTTCGAGCAGGACAAGAACAAGGGAATGCTCCCTGGAGAGGTGGGAGTGCTTTCAGACTGCTGGAAATAATGGGTGGAAAAGGGCTGCAGCACGGAGGGGGTGGCTGGTGCTTTGCAAGGGCCAAAGCGGGTTCTTTCAAACAGTGAAGGATAAACACAGAAAAAGGAGGACAAAACTGAACGCTTGTGATTTAATTACTCTCATCCTCTAGAGGAGAGAAATTGGAAGGTGTTTTCTTGCCTTTCCAAACTAGTAATCAGTGGCATTTATTTAGACTTAAATAATAAACCACATTTGTTTTGATTAGACTGTTGGAAATTGGAGAGGTGGTGGCTGTCTCATCCCTGCCACTGTTCAAAGCCGGGTTGGATGGGGCACTGAAAAACCTGGTCTGGTGGGAGGTGTCCCTGCCCATGGCAGGGGGTTGGAACTGGATGAGCTTTAGGTTCCCTTCCAACCCAAACCATTCCAGGATTCTATACTAGCAAGACATGTGCAGGATACTTGATCCAGAGGGATACATCCATTGCATCTGTGGGGTGGCATCAAGCCTGTGCTCAGCCCCACTTCTTTCTCCTGGCTTCCAGCCAGTTCTGCCTTGTGATTTGCATTTACCCAGAAGTGTGCAAACACAGCTCCTTTAAAAACATTATTTCCTCTGAGATGTTGCTGTGGACACGAACCCATCTCACAGGTACTTTGTGTCACGAATTGATCAAGAGGCTGTCCTGGGTGTATCTCCAGCAGGTACCTAGAAACTCTTGCCCAGTTTCTCTTTTAATACTCTGGGAACACGTGTGGTTCACGGCAAAAAATGGAAAGTAGAGGAAGTCTTCCTAATTCCTGCTTGCAAGTATTTCTTTTTGTGGATTATCCAAAAGCTTTTAACAAGACTCAGCTTTAGTGCATCATTACAGGTGCAAGTCAGTGGAAGTTGACACGCTAAGAAGTGTTTGCAGGATTCAATATTTGGCACATTGTGTCTAGGAGCCTTACAAGGAAATGAATTAAGAGACGATAATATATCAGAATAGTTGGTGTTGACATGTCCCAGCTCTGAAAGAGTGGGTGGGAAATGAAATATCTGTGAGAGCTGAATTCAGCCAGTGCTCAGTGTGCAACCAGCTTTGCTTCTGACAGGTACTGCTTGATGTTAACTCCTGCAGATCCAATAGCTCTCACCCTGTAAATCAGTCACGGTGAAAGCCTGGCAGGAAAAAAATAATTCCGTGGAAGGTGCTACAATGATCACTTGGCATCTGATCAGTAACACGAGAAACTGGGGACGTGGAGGGAAGAGCTGCCACTGAGACACAAGAGGGACATGGAGAAACACTGTCTGGATACCAAAGCAGACTGAAGGCCACCCTGAAATGGCAATTGCTTTCTGGGTGTCCAGTTCTCCCTTGCTCTTCCTGCCCCCAACCCCTTTGATATACATAAATCCCCACTTCAGTGCTCCCAGAAATGTCCAGCATTGCTTCGGAAATGCTCAGCAGCATCACGGGCTCACCAGCTGGTGGTAACACCGGCTCCAGGGAAGGCTGCAGGGGGTGTTTGCACTCACTGAGAGGCTCCAAAGCCCCTCTGAGCACCTCTGGGTTTGGCAGGGCTCCTTCGTTGCCGCCTTCGCCTCCTCCAACCTGGGAGATGTGTCGCCCAACACCCGCGGCCCGACCTGCGCCAACACAGGCGAGTCGTGCGACAACCCCCAGAGCTCCTGCCCCGTCGGAGGGGTGAGTGTGTCCTACCTGTTGTGCCTCAGACACCCCATTTCCTGCAGTTTGCCTTGCTGCCTGGGTCAGTGCAGGAACCCAGTGCCCGATTTTGGCGGGAGGCCATCAGTTCCCACGGCAGGACGAGCCCTCGTGAGCTCTCCCGCTCGGCAGTGCCCCGTGTTCTCCGTGGGGACTGATCGCTGCCATTTCAACCAATTTCTCCACAGGCAGCCATGTGCATGGCCCAGGGTCCCGGGAAGGACATGTTTGAGAGTACAAGGATTATAGGGCAAAATATCTACTCAAGAGCAAGGGTAAGTGATATTTCGCTTTGCGAGTGTGTGTGAGAGCTTGTTATGACAGGAATGCACGTTCATTTAAACAACTCAGTGATCCCTTCCAGCTCAGGGTATTCTATATTCGACATTATCTGTCTTCTGTGAATGTTTGTAGATGTAAATTACTCCGAAGTCCACATTTATATGCTTAAGGAAAAGTTTTTTGATTATTTTTTTTTAATGGGTAAATGAGGTTTTTTTGATCTTTCTGTCTATTGCCATCAGAAGACCTCAGAGCCTGGAATTTGTTAAACTTAGGGCAGTGTATGAAATCGTAATGGTAGTGAAAAACTTCTTCTGGTATAACATATCTGACTAGACACCTAAATTTAGAACAGAAAGCACACACTCAGATACATTAGCACATATTTAGATACATCGTTGTAGGTGTTGTGATTTCAAAATATCAGTTTGGGTTTTAATCTCAGTATTCCTTATAGGGATATAATGTAGATCTTGCCCCTTCCCATCTCCCCCTCCCTCCCATGCACACATCTCAGAGGTGGAAGAGCTCAGAGACACCACCACAGGCCACTTGTCGGCATCACACTCCTAAACTAACACTAATGTGAGTTAAAATGTGCCAGATTAAACACCCATGGAAGATACTCACCTTGCCCTGCTTGGCTTTGCATTTACTCAGCCGGTGTCCTCCATCCTATGGGCTCCCTTGTGTCACCTGAGGGCTCAAAAGCCACCTGACTTTACTGGTTCCCCTCCCATGGCTTCGTGTAATGTGAGAGCAGTCAGTGCAAGGAGAGTTTTTGGCAATGTTTCAGGGACAGCAGCTGGTAGGAACTGGAACGTGTCCAGCAGGAGGCTTGGTGGTGGTGGTTTCCTTTAATCACCATTTCAGATCCTTGCCCTGAAGTCACTCCAGGCTGATCGTGACTTGCAAGATTGTCCCAGTCAGAGCGTCCTGGTGTGTGTAAAACAGAGAGGGGAAACACTGCAGTTGTTTTCAACACCTCGGACTCCTGACCTTCGAAGGCTGCGCCCTCAATTCCTTCCAGGAACATCATTAAGCTGTACAGCTTCTGGCAGCACTTTCTGTGTCCCAACCCGAGGCACGTGGGCTGGCAAACTGTTCCCTGAAGAGCTGACTGGCTTAGCTGTCACCTCTGTGCTAAATACATGGTAAAGTCCAGGCACATCTGAGCAATGAATACAGCAAAGTGCTTCTTTCTCGTAGGAAACTCTCCTTCTGGTTGGTCTGAGCTGTGAGAAATGCCAAAGGGTGGCACCAGGAACAAGAAGTTGCCACCCTTGTGAAAGAGGTGCCTGTTTCAGCTGTAAAAGAAAGGCATGTGTAAAACTGCTGACCACAGGGTGTCCTCCCTCCCTGAGACAGGGAGAGCTTGCAGGGCTCAGGGCGAGCAGGATGTAGAGATGGGGTGATAGAAACACCTTGTGAGCTTGGGAAAGACGCTCTTGCTTTTACACCTGGAAGAGGCCATGGGAAGGCGTCAACAGAATGAAGGAATAATCCACGTGGCTGTATCTCAGCAGGGCCGGCCTCCTGACTGCTTCTTCCTCAAGGCTTTCCACCTTGTGTGTCCCTTAGGAGCTGTATGAAAAGGCTTCCCAGGAGGTCACGGGGCCCCTGAGCTCAGCCCACCAGTGGGTGAACATGAGTGACGTGTCGGTGGAGCTCAATGCCACGCACACGGTGAGAGCGGCGGCTGCTGGGACACGGGGGCCAGGCAGGAAGAAAGGCCAGAGTCCCACAGCAGGACCTGGCACGCCGAGGGGAGCTGGGTTTTATCCCTTTTCCCTTTTTTTTCTCCCTGCCTGATCCAGGTTAAAACGTGTAAGCCAGCCCTAGGACACAGCTTTGCCGCGGGGACCATCGATGGCGTGGGCGCTTTCAACTTCACCCAAGGTAGCCTGGGGGGCAGGTGTCACTGTGGCTTTGGACAAACAGGGAGGGCACGGGGCATCCCCCACACAGACTGAACTCCCTGGAGGCACTTGGCAGCATCAGCTGCTGGTGGAACCACAGCCTCCAAAGGGATGTTTTTGGGAAGGTGTGACCTTACAGCCCCCTTGCGGGTTTGTCTGTGTGCGTCAGGAAGCTCCTGGAGAAGGAGGGTATGGCCATGCCCTGAAGGAGGGAGAGCACTGGATGGGGAGTGGGGAGAAGGAAGACCTGGATTTGGGACACTCTTTCTCATTTGTTCTCATTACCTGAAGCCTGCCAAGATGGAGCTCAGCTGAGCTAAAGCTCAACTTTTCAAACCACCCCAGGAAAGGGGGATGGTCAGAATCCACTGAGGAATATCCCACCCCACCTGAGCAGGGAGGGGGTCGTGTCTGTCTGAGAGCTGCTGGGGCAGCTGATGAACAGTGTTTGAAAGGTGTTTCCCCCTCAAGGTGCAGTAGAAGGTGACCCGTTCTGGGATCAAATCCGGGACCAGCTGCTGGGAGAGCCATCAAATGAAACAAAAGCCTGCCACAAACCCAAGCCAATCCTCTTCAGCACGGGAGAGGTAAGGACACACACCGCTGTGTGCCCTGGGAAGTGCAGAGATTGCTGGTCTGGGCTGGGATCAGCAATCCTTCACAGACCCAAATTCCTGACAGATTTGTCAGGGGGCTACAGGAGTTGTCTGTGCCAGCCCACACGGTGAAGGACACGGAGGGAGCTGCAGGGGCTCTGAAGGAATGAAAATAGAAAACAAGAATAAGTGTTGGCATTAGTTTGCATCAGAGTGAGAGAGGTGGAAGTTTTCCTCTTTCAGAGCATCTTTTCCATGTGTCCCAGGAGGAGAGACCACACTTCCCGCTCTCATTAGGGCCAAAAAAATCCAACTGAAGATCTACCCTGGCCTAATTCTCTGCCTGTGAAACAGCCCTGAGCTGGATGCACAGGGAAAATGCATGAGGTCAGGGAAAGCCAGCAGTGTGTGGGGCTCAGCGTTGCCTCCCAGCAGTCTCTGGCTCCAGGACACCCATCCTCTGTGGCTGCTCAGATCTTAATAGCTCTGGGTGTTTCTTTCTTCTGTCCTGCCATTTGTTCCCTGCCTTAATCCATGGGAGGACCTTTCCTCTTGTCATAGGACAGACTGATCCGTGCAAAATGAACCAACTCATCATTGTGGCCTTTGGGAACTCTGGGGACTGAACCAACTTGCCCACCTTCCTCACTGTTACATTCCAAGGTTTCTTCCGATCGTGGCTTCCTCTGGAAACGTCCTGTTGACTTCTCTGCTTTTCTGTCACATTTGTGCAACTGTCTGATAGTTCTGTGAGCTGCAACATGGACTGATGCCAGCCTTGCTCGTCCATGGGCAGAGTCACAGCAGGCTCAGGCTGGAAGTACCCTGGAGGGAGGTTCCCCAGCATGATCCTGCTCCCAGCAGGACCAGCACTGCAGCTGCAGCAGGTTGCTCAGGGCCATGTCCAGAAGAGCTGGGACAGTCAGCAAGGATGGAGAGCCCTCAGCACATGTCCCTGTCCACAGGGACGGGTTATTTCTCAGGCCCAGCCTCTGCAGAGCCACTGCTCCGTTGGTCCCAGCCCATCCCCGTGCTCGGGGCTGCTCCATCCTGGGCAGGACTTGGTGTTTGTTCTTACTGAGCCCTCCCAAAATCCTGCTTACAACTTTAAATGAAAATTGATGCCCCATTTCCCACCTGATGTTCCCTTGGCATTAAGACAAATGCACTGCAGTGGAGTGGGATCATGTCCAAGGTCCTTTAGAGCACTTAGAGGATGCCATCTGGATGATTGTTATTCCTTTCACCAGTCTCCTTAAAAGCTTTCCTTCTGTCACTTTGTGTTCAATCAACTCCTCACCTCATCTCCCCTAAAAAGAGGTCCCAGCTCCTCCCACCCGCCTCCTCCATCTAGAATTGTGTCACTGAGAGGAAATTACACTTTTTTCTTACAACTTTATCACATTTGATGGATGCTCTGGCAGACCTCCTGCTTCTGATGTGAGGTTTTGTCATTCATGCTTTGACCCCAGTAAATTGCTCCTCCAAAAAAAACCCCTCTTTTTGGCTCGCTGCAGTGGGATTTTGCATTTCATTTGCTGGAGCTGTGCCAACCTCGAGCTCTTGTTCCCGATTTCCTTTTAACTGGCTTTTTCATTTCTGTCTAACATTTTTTTTTTTGCCATTGTTTTCAGATGAAATGCTGCTCTGTGTGTGTGTGTTTTGGCTGCTGCAATGGTGCTGAGTCTGGGCAAGGTCCCTGCAAAGGGGCAGTTGGGAGTCAGGGTTAGGTCGAGGGTTCCCTGAGCATCATCACTTTCTAGGAGAAACTCCCCCTCGGGGTGGAACTCCCCCTCTGCCAGACCATGTAGTGACAGGACGAGGGGGAGTGGCTTCAGATTGATAGAGAGGAGGTTTAGGTTAGAAATTAGGAAAGAATTCCTCCCTGTGAGGGTGGGAGGGCCCTGGCACAGGTTGCCCAGAGAAGCTGTGGCTGCCCCATCCCTGGAAGTGTCCAAGGCCAGGTTGGATGGGGCTTGGAGCAACCTGGGCTATGGAAGGTGTCCCTGCCCATGGCAGGGGGTGGAATGAGATGGGCTTTAAGGTCCCTTCTACCCTGAACCATTCCATGATTCTGATGAAGAGGGAACTCTCATTTCCCATCACCATCAGGATCTCTGACTTCACTCGTTTGCTTTTGCTCTCCTGATCAGATGTTCAGCCTCATCAATCCCAGCTCTATCCTTTTTCCGTGTAGGTGAGGGATTTATAGGTGCTGCCCTGACCTTGTTTCACCCACTTTACTTTAAGCTATCCCTCTGGCAACACCCTGTTTGTTTGGTTTTTTTTCCAAACAAAGTATTTCCACGTGCCCTGTGTGACTGTGATGGTCAGACGTACCCGTGGAACTAAAACACACTCTCACGTGTTTTACAAACAAATTGAATTTACAAATAAACTTACCAACCGGTTTATGACTGGAGGAAGGAAAACACTCCAGCTGTTTTGTTTTTTTTTTTCCCTGCCATCCTGAAGTTGTTGTACCCACTTTTTCTGCCCCCTCAGATGACCTGGCCCCACCCGTGGCACCCGGACGTGGTGGACGTGCAGATCGCTGCCATCGGGTCGCTGGCCATCGTTGCTGTTCCGGGAGAGTTCACGTGGGTATTCCTTCAGGAGAGAAATGTGTCCATTTATTAATTTATTGCAGCCAACAGCATTTCATTCAAACCCCCTGTGGTAGTTCTGTGTGCAGGTAGAAAGGGGGAGCAGGATAAAAATTGTACCCCAAGATTATATATAAACTCACTGTGGGAATGAATGAGATGGAAACAGGCTTCCTAAATAATTTTAAGTGTTCATGGCAAAATGCAGCAGGTTCAGTGAAACAAAAGGAACTTGTTAACTTTGATTTGAGTTTTGATAATGAACTGCACTGACTGTTGGTGGTACAATGGTGAGAGTCTGAACAGGATAATGATTTGTCTCCAGCACCTTTATTTCTGCCCCGTCTCGGGGTGTCTCCAGCTTCACCCAGGCTGTGGTGATGAGTGAGAAATCTTTCGAGGTGCTTTGGTTGAGCTTATCTCAGAGGGGCCTTAAGGGATGCTGAGCAGTGCTGGAGGTGCTGTGGGAGTTTCTGGTGGGGTGCTGCAAGTCCAGCCAGTGGTTCCTGCTTTAGCTCCCTGCTCTCTGCAACCCCCTGACAGGAGGGGGGAGCAAGGGGGGGTCAGGCTTTGCTCCAGGGAACAAGGGACAGGAGGAGAGGGAACGGCCTCAGGCTGTGCCAGGGGAGGCTCAGGTTGGCCAGGAGGAGGAATTTGTTGCTGGAAAGGGTGGTCAGGCCTTGTCAGGGGCTGCCCAGGGAGGTTTGGAGTGCCCATCCCTGGAGGTGTCCCAGGAAGGCCTGGCCGTGGCACTCAGTGCTCTGGGCTGGGGGACAAGGTGGGCATCGGGCACAGGGGGGATCCATGGGCTGGGAGGGCTTTTCCAACCAAAATGATTCTGGGATTTTATGCTTTCTGGAGCCTGATGTTGTTCCCTTCATGCCCTAGGACCATGTCTGGCCGCAGGCTGCGGGAAGCTGTTACAAGTGTAAGCTGCTGAGGAAGAGGTTTCTCCCGAGCGCAGCATGTCTGGAACCTCCCATTTCCTGAGCCTTCTGCTTTTCCCCCTGTCTCCTCCCAGCTGGGGCCACGGGTCTCGTGTCTCACAGCTGCTTCCTTCTCACAGCTGCTTCAGACAGACTTTGCATGTGCCTTCTGACATGCAGCAGGAATGAATATCCTCCCCAAAAGAAGCAAACCCATCACGTTTCAATCCATTAAGCCAGCACAAGCTAATTCCACTGGGATCCAGGCAGGATGCTAGCAGGACTTTTGTCTGTGGGATGGAGAATTTTTATCTCCTTAATCCCTACCAGGAGTTTGCAACATGAGAACAATTGCAAAAAAAAAAAAAAGGCAAATATATTTTTCCATTTGATTGGTGCACCTCGGCTGCAGCCTGAACACCATCATAATCTCAGCTGCTGTCTCTGCAACTCACTGATCCTTTCTCACAGATATGTCACGATTTTTTAGGGGTATACAGCCAAAAAAACCTCAGATGCATTTAATTTACTGGAATGGGAGGTCACGTGTCCCCCTTTTTCTTTGGGAGGTGGATATGAGATGTTAATAAAGGCAAATTGCACTTGCAGGTTTACAGTCCTGAGCATCCAGCCCTCTCCCCACTGTAACTTTGTATTCCATCCTGGTAAAGGAGAATAATGAGAATGATAATGATGATAATAATAATATACCAGGCACCATAACAATAATAACAATATTGATTCAATAGCAATAACAACAATAGTAATATATCTGTGCATTAAACAGTTGTTTCAAGGTGTTTTCTTTCCTTTCTCAGGAATTTGATTCCCATGGGACACCAGGGATGAATGTGGTAATTGCAGGTCTGTGCAATGTCTACACCCACTACATTGCCACCTATGAAGAATACCAGGTAAATGTTAAAATTGTGGATTTTACGTGTTTAATCCAGCTCAGCTTTTGGCTGCATGGGGGTGATAATTAGTGTGAAATTATGTGTGTTTAGAGCACTTTGCCACAAAAAGCTGAAAGATTTGGAGCAGGAGGGCTGTGAGGTGACCATGGATTGCAGTGCCCCATTGCCTGACACAGTTCTGAGTCTCCACAAGGCAAAGTAGATGTTGTGCTTTGAGGAAGATGTGGACCATTGGTTGGACTCCTTGGGTTTAGAAACCTTAAACTGGAAGGGGAGTTTGGAAGAACTGGGGTTGTCCAGCCCAAAAATTTGAAGCATCATAAGCCTTTAAAAAGAGTACAGTCTGTGATAACTGGGAGAGCAAACAGGTCCTCCCTGTTTGCCGTGGGTTAAAGAATGAAGAGTCACCTGGAACTGCAGCAGAAATATTTTGGCCAGTTGTTGGACTGTCTCCCTGGCAGTAAATAAACCCTGATATACCACTGATCTTGTCTTAGTGCAGTAGGATGGGCTGTATAAACCACAAAGCCTCCTTTTCCCAATTTGTCCTTCGCCAGGTTCAACGATATGAGGCTGCATCGACTATTTATGGGCCACACACCCTCTCTGCCTACATCCAGCTCTACAGAGGACTTGCAAGGGCTATTGCCACGGTAATCAGCCTTTTCTACAGGCCACATGCTGCTGGAGACATTTAAATCCTATATTTGTTCCTCAGTGAGGCCAAATGCTTGCTGCTCTCTCTTCTCTTGAGAAACACTCGTGGTATGAAGATAATTCCTGTAATGGGGGTCTCATGCCACTTGAGAAATTCGAGGGGATTTTCAGGTCAAAGTTTGGGAAATAAGTACCTCCAACCTTTCAGCATGGCCTGAAGTTGCTGCTTTTTTACCTAAAGGGAAAAAAACCCTCTGCTGTGTTTCCACTGGCGACGTCCCTGATCAGTGTGACCATGTGAATGTGCAGGACCGGTGGGCAGTCCTGGGATATTCTGGTGGATGGGTCTGAGGGGATGCCAGCAACAGGGTGTCCTGCAGGGATTGCTCCTGCGTGCAGAGCAAGATCCTCCAGTTTGGTTTTACGCTCACTTTATTATTCTTAAAATCTGCCCGAGCGGTGGTGTGGGATATAGAGCCACAGCAGGGATGTGGCTCATCAGGGAGACACTGGTTATGTCTGTGTGTGTCTAACAAGCACGTCTTCCTTCTCCCAGAACACCACCCAGGACTTGCCCCGTGGTCCAGAGCCCCCATTTTTCAACATAGGCAACCTGACCTTGCTGCCCTCCCTCGGTGTCGAACGCGCGCCCACCAACAAGACATTTGGGGATGTGCTGCAGGAAGTGAGGCAGCAGTACAGAGTGGTGAGAGCCTCGGGGATTCACTAAAACCTCTTCAGGAAATCACCTTTAAACTCTTACCCCTGTCCCAAAAAGGTCTGTGTTCCCTAAAGGGTCGTGGTGCCCTCAGACCACACGTTTCTGTTGGTGGCCGTGGTTGAGAAGGCAGAGACAGAGTGTTTTCATACCAATGTCATCGTGCTGAATGGGACCCAAAGGGGTGAATCAAGAGGAAAACAAAAGCCCTTTATTCACCATGAAGTAGATTTCCTCTTCTGCTTCAAAATAAAATACCAGTTGATTAAATAGGCAAATATTGCACAGTGATTTCTTTACAAGCAGAAATCAGGTCACCTTTGATGCCTCTGCTGTGGAATGTAAATGAAATGAAATTAAAATGTTGGAAATGGTTCTGTTTTCAGTGCTCAAAATTTAGATAAGATGTTCAGAGCAAGGACTTTCATCTCACTGCTCTCTCCAGCAGTAAGTCAGGGAGACATTCCAAAAAAACCTCACTTGTTTCCTCCCTTTTTTGTGTGCAGTTTATCCAGTTTATCCAGTTTTATGGTGGAGTTTATCCAGCAAGCAGGACAAGTGGAATGGCAAGGCACAGGATGCCAGTTCAAAACATAAATTGTCCATTGCTGTTGCAACAAGTGGAATTATAAATAACTTCAAACAACAACAAACCAAACACACCAAAATAGCACAAAAAACCCCCCTAAAACCCTCAAATGGCATCTTCAAAGGATGTTCTTAATGTGTGATAGTACAAATAACACAAATCTCAATTTCCCCCCCAGGGAGAAGTTGCTGAAGTGACTTTTGTGGGAGCAAACCCCCGGAACTCCGCGGAGAACGCGGTAAATGCGACGCAGCCACCCTGGAACTGGGGATGTCTGGGATCAGTGGATGTTTAGTTAGTGCTTTTTCCTTTGCTGGGGGTTCAGAAGAAGGTGTGTGCTTTGGGAATTCCCACCACCAGAGTGCTTTTGGGGCAGAGAACTGAATTTGGCCACGCTGGGCTGTTCATGAATTCTTCCCACTGTTGAAGGCAAAGTCAACCCCGCCGTGTGTGAGGCCAGACACTCTCAGTGCCATCCAGTGCCATCCAGGCACAGCAAACGTGGGCTTTAGTCTCCATCCTGCCAGCTTGGTGCATTATTTTAATAAAACAAAGAAAATTAGAAAAGAATTTGTCCCATCAATCCCCTTGCACAGACACTGATAGCAAATACCTCACCTATCTGTTCTCTTTTTAATGATAAGTTCTTTGCATCATTTATTAGCTGAACTGGGATTTGGCAGTGAAAGAGAAGTAAGTACCACAGTAAGTGCCAGTCAGTACCACGTTTGCCAGTGAAGCAGGCAGAAGCACAGGCCCTTCTCCACTTTACAGTGACACAGGAGGTGGGCACACGCCTGTACCTGCAGCGTCTGGCTGACTCTGCTATTTTTATTCCAGACTGAACACAACTTCCTGACGGTGGAGAGGCACACCAGCACTTCAGGCACCTGGCAAGTGGTGCAGAACGACGCCTCCTGGGACACCAGGTGGGTGCCCTGAGCAGATTTCACTGTTCCACAGGCTCCAGGGAGTAATTTAAACTTAGCCTGAAGGCCTTAATTTCAGAGCTCCCTGATTTCAGAGTCTTGACCCTGCAGTTGGTGCTTTCTGGGGATGGATCAGTCTGTATTTGGGTGGTTAACTTGTCTAGACCACAAAAACTGGTGTTCCCCTTGGCTCTGGCAGCTGCAACGAAGGCTTAGAAGTTTGGGAAATGCAGAAGGAAGGGCAAGAATTACAGGAGGTTTGGGGTCCAGCTTGTTCATAGCCTGTATCCATCCGTCACACCATGTGGGTGAACAGGATGCCAAATGGAAAATAGGAGAGACTCAGAGGATTTTCATCGGGAAAAGCTGTCTGGGTCTGTTGTACATCACAGAGGAGATACAGACAACAATTTACAAAGTTTGCAAGAAAGAAAAGTTGAGGTTAGGGATGTCAGTCCTCAGGGAAAATATCCATTAAGCAGCAAAGGTGGGGTCACCTTTCAGAGCTGCACCAAAAGTCAGTTTTTCATCCACTCATGTTTGTAATTATTAATTTCAATTTCAGTAAGACTGGTATGTGAAAAAAATTTATTCAAGATGTTTTGTTCAACCCCTTCCTTTAATTAAGGTCCTGAAATGGGGGTGCTTATCTCACTTGTAGTGAATACTCCTCCTCTTTGCTTAGCATTCCCCCTGCACAGGGAGGACTGAGCTGGTGAATGTTGCTCACGGGGTGATGTTGTACAGGGTTGTGATGTGGAGTTGGAAATGGAAGAACACAGGGGTAGAAATATCCTTCATCTACAAAAAAGACCCCTGACTTGTATCCCCATGTTTCCAGCTGTTTTTCAGCCCTGCTGGGTTTTGGCTTGGCTTGTTGGCTGCTGCTCTGGTAGCCTAAAAATACGAGGAAAGGTCAAAAGAAGCTCTTAAAATGTCCTTAACTGGAGTGCTTTCGTCTCATTCCACTTAGTGAGCTCTTGGGACACTGGAACAAGTGAAAAGTGGGGTTTCTTGCTGACTGCAGGTTTTTGGCTTGTTTGCTAGGTTTTACTGGACCAGAGGCTCCCTGAGTCAGAGCAATGTGACCATCGAGTGGCACATCCCTGCTGGCACAGAGCCGGGGACGTACCGGATCCGCTACTTCGGGCACTACAAGAAGAGAGTGTTCCTCACCCGCACCATCACCGTTCCCTTTGAAGGCTCCTCCTCGGCCTTTGAAATCACAGTTCCATAGCTGATCTCAGGCATTAAAGGAATTGTTTCCCTTGAGCAGTAGGTTTGATAGCTGGGGGGTTCCGTGCAGGGCCAGGAGTTGGACTTGGATGATCGTCGTGGGTCCCTTCCGGCTCAGGATATTCTGTGATTTTGTGATATTCTGGAAGGGTTTTTTTGTGGCACCTGTGGCTCTGTACATCATTGCTGTCCCTCCAGTGCTGCTGGTCATCCTTTGCTTTGCATAGCTCAGCTTCCTGCAAAGTTTTGGCTTTTAGCTGCAGTTCAGTCTCCTCGTGTGTTCTCATTCAAGCCGTTCCTGTCCTGGCCAGATCTCACTGCAGTTGATTCTTATTGTAATAAAAGATGTAGCTTTTTCTTCAGTCATTAAACAAGCTCATATTGATGGTGAATAGGATCTCTCTGAGGGAATTAGTGCATATTGGGAGCTAATCCAGGCCATAAAATAGTCCATAAAATTGAGCCCAGTCCATAAAACTGGACAGAGCTGCTGAATTCCCAAGGCATCAGAAGGGAAGATTCCTCAAGCGTGCTTGAAGTGCAAAGCTGACCTCTTAGGATGACAAAGGGTTAAATAGGATAGATATTCATCAGGAAGGCTGGAATATCATTTCATTTAATCCTTTGGAGGATTACAGCAGCACCACGGGAACAGAATTGCCCACAGCTCTCCATAAATCAGGGGTTCCAGTTTCAGAGGTGCATTTAACTGTAGGCCTAAATGATCTATGGGAATTCTTTTCTTTTTACCCGTGTATCTTATTTTGTACTTATTACCTATCTGTACTTTTCAACTGAAATGACTTTTGTAACACAGCTGGGAGTTGTCATCAGCAAAGCAACACAAGCAGCACCTGATGCTAAGAGAGCTCCATCCTTTCCTCCAGAACACCAGGAGCTGACAGAACCATTGGGGAAATGGATCGGTTGTATCATGGAATTAATACCCCTCCTGACCCAGATGAGAATATGACAGTAGCATTTTGGAACATGTTAACGTGTAATTTGATCAGAATTGTTAGTAGTATATAGATAGTATGTAGCATACCCTGTTATGAAATAGAACTGTTATAGATTTTTTGTTATTGGCATAAAGGTTATAGAGATTGATAATTCCAGAATTCTTAGCACACTTTTGCAAAGCGAGAAGGGGGACAGCCCTCTTCTATTGACCTGCCAAAGTGTTTCATGGGTTGGAGTCTTTTGCACACAGGTGCTCTCTGGGTATCTGCATGATGGAGGAGGCCTTGGGAAGAAGCTGGTTCTTCAGAACAAGGTTGGTGTTGTTCCTGCAGGTGACTGTGACAACACCAGAAGTTGTAGCTAACAGTCTCTTCAGTATTATTAAAGTACAATCTTTTAGTACTTTTAAGGCACATAATTTTAGAAGTTAAGAGGTATATAAGTTATAGAGGGTAAGAATTTAAGTATGTGTTGTATGACCTTTGGATTACTCACGAAGTATTGGTAAGGGAAAGTTAATCTATCTGGTTAATTTTATCTGTTTGGTTGAGAAACTTTGACATTATAAGGTACTAGAGAATAATTATGGTTTCTTAGTTCATAAAACCCAGTACAATGGAATTGAAAAGTGTGTCTGAGTGAAAGTTTGTTTGATGGTGGCCACCGTGTGACAGTGAATGAGTGAAAGCGATGTGTGTGTGTGAATATATGAACAAATACACAAACAACTTGGACACAAACACCTGAAATAAAAACAGAAGACACATAACCCGAAGTTGAATGAAGTTCCATTTGCAGAAGTGTTTTTAGATTGAATAAAAGCTTTCAAGAATAAGCCCTATATTTAGAAACATCTTTAAGCACAGAGTTAAGAGCACAAACTTTGAGATCAATAGGTTGTTAAGTTTGTTAATGGTAGTGGTGTTATTATATGTAATTGTGTTTGTTAATGTGTTGTAGGTATGATGAGGAATGTTGCAGGAATGCAGGAAAAATTGTTCAAAGCAGAACTGGGGAACTGTGGCCAGAACAGAGAGATTTCTCTGACCAGTTTTTCCTGCCCTCTGTAGGCCTTGCTTGCCATGGAAGTGCCAGGCGTGTGTTGTTTGTACTCATAGGCTGGGTGAAAATCTGGGATGTTGGTACTTGTTAGCTGGGTGTCTGATTATAAGGTTTGAGAACATAATATGTTTATAGAAAGAAAACCTTGAGAAACTGAAGATAATGAAACACCTGCAGATTTAGTAAAACTCTAAAAGCAGATGAATTAGAAAGAGGTTTCTATGCCAAGGATGATTTCAGAGGGTGTGGACAGAACATCAGGTCCAATGAACTGGGGCCATGAGACGTGTGCACAGACTGAGCTATCCCATCACCTTGTTGGGAGCATGTACCCCAAACAAACTAAACTGTATCAAAGTGAACTGATTGAAATAATAAATGGACATATTGCCCATCCTAAGGGTCTGTGAGCAATCTGGTCACACCTCTCCATCAATGAACAAGTCATCAAGTCAAGGTAACTTTGTCTCTTCTGTAGAACCCCAATTTTGGAACTCTGTCTCTGGAATTGGGTGTGCCTTTGAAAAGACAGACTACTGTGAGATTTGCTGGGTCTTCTCCTGTTCCATTCTCGAGCCCAGCTCTGCCAGGGCTGCTGCCCTGAGCCAGCTCCATCCCTGCCCTGTCTCTTAGGCTGCTGGCTGGAAGGATTTGGTTTGCCTCGAGAGCTGGGGGATTTGCTGCAGCCACTGGCAGGAGTTGCTGGGCTGGAGCTGCTTCCCTCTGCTTCTTCCCCTGGCTCCAGGGGCAGGCAGGGGGGAGGCAGCTCTGGTGGGGAGGATGGGGTTGTTTTCTCTGCTTTATTTTGTCTCCAGAGATATTCTTCCCATTAATCCAAACTGACTCCGTCTCCTAACTCTCTGAAGAGGTTTTCTGCTTTTTGTGGGAGGGTAAGGTTTGGATTCTAACTATAGAAGAGCCAACAAAATAATTGACACAAAGGCTTCATGGCAAGCAAATGGTGTCTCCCAAACTCTTTGTACTTCAAATAGATGCCTTTATTCTTATTTTTTCTTATTGGTAGGTGTTTAATAGCCTGTCTACAGTTATTTATTTTGGCTTCTCTTTTTTATTTGTTACAGAGTTGATGTGACTGACTTCTTTTTGAAATCCAGCAGTGCTCTCAAGGATATTTCCCCCCCACTCCTGGCCTTGTGCAGGGCTGTTGAGTCCGTGTGTGCCACTGTTCTTGTCCCAGGGGGACCGAGTGACATTTGGAACCAAACCTGGGTCCTTGGGACCGAGCCCAGAACTGATCCTGTTCATGACCCACAAGGGATGAAACTGTTCTGCAAGCCCAGTTTGCAGAGCAGGAGCTTTGCAATAATCAGCAGTGAGCACAGGAATTCATTCCCCCGAAATGTTCTGGGAAGGTTCTGTGTGTGCCAGCCCTGCTTCCTCCCCAGTGTGCCCTCCTTTGTGCTCCTCTGCCTCAAGGCCAGGGCTGGCTTTGGCCCTGCCCTTGTCCAGGCAGGAGTGCCCGTGGGCAGTGGTTTGTCAGCAGTGGGCACAGCTCCCAGGGGCTGTTCTGGCTTTGGCCCTGCCCTTGTTCAGGCAGGAGTGCCCGTGGGCAGTGGGTTTGTCAGCAGTGGGCACAGCTCCCAGGGGCTGTTCTGGCTGGGCACACGTTGGCACAGGGGTACTGCAGTCCCAAGGACTTGGCTTGGGGCTTTTCAGGAAGGGCCAGGAAGACTTTCTTTGGCCACTTTTGCCATTCCTGAAAGTGAAATCTCTTCACTTAAACTTCTCTTAATAAACTGTCCAATTTTTTATTCCCCCCGGAGTGAAGCTCCCAATTTTGGATGCCAGGGTGCTGCCAGCTTTATTTGCCCAGCTGGGAGCAGTGTCTGTACAGGTTCCCAGTGTCTCCTGTCCTTGTCCTTTCTCAGTTGGGAAGTGAGCTGCTCTCCTCCCCTCTGACTCTGCCCTGGTCCCCAGCACCTGCTGAAGTTCAAGAGAGCAGCAGCTTAGGCCAAAGGTGTTCCTGCCCTTTATCTGCTCCCCCCTCCAGCCATGGCCCTGGCAGGGAGAGCCAGCTCTGAGCTCCCAAATCTGCAGTGCCCAGGCAGGTGACCCGGAGCAGCTGAGGGCTCTGGTGGGCTCACACTGTCAGCTTTGCTTCTCCATTGGCTTGGCTGGTTCCTGTTAGGAGAAGGTTTGTTTTTTTTCCTCCACTGTAATAATTCAGGGAAATCCTGAGATATGACTTAAGAAAGAAAGTCATGAACTATTGCAATAAATGTGAATCTGAGAGTGCCTAAAAGCTGTTGCTGAATTCCATTTCCAGGGACTGTCCTGGTGGGGATACTCCAGAATTGCAGCTTTGATGTTTCCAAAGGAGCCTGTGGTACTTCTTGTTTCCTGTGCTGGGCTTTCCTTGAACAGTGCCCAGGGAGGGGAGCAGCAACAGCTTCACTTGGAAGTGGACTCTGGTTTTTGAGAACACCCTAAGCTCAGTGTGGTTTTGGTATCACTCAGTACTTATTTTATTTG
Source organism: Pipra filicauda (assembly GCF_003945595.2). NCBI lineage: Eukaryota > Metazoa > Chordata > Aves > Passeriformes > Pipridae > Pipra > Pipra filicauda. Next base: position 417,141 of record NW_024104761.1, read on the forward strand.
CCATTTGCCTTAAATTGTATACACCTTTGAAGTGCCAGCTGTGTTTTGAAGACATTCTTACAGTTGTTTCAAGTGAAACTTGGAATGCTACACATTTAGAAAGAGATGATTTTCCTGTGAATAAACTACTAAAACAAAGGGGGGGAGTGAGGAAAGCCAAGTTCAGGAGATAACCTTACCAACTGGTTTTGGAAGTTGTTTACCTAAATAGCCCAAATTGGTTTGAGCTGCAGCACAAATGTGGGGGAGAAGGAGAGGTTTTGTATTTTGACAGTTCTTGAAGTTTTTTGCAGGGACTACTGCCAGGTTCTCTTTGAAGTCCAAACCCCATTAGCACGGGGAAATGTGTGTTTGGCTTTAGAGATAGAAGGAGTGTGTATTTATCTTTGAACTGTAGGAATGCTTCTATGTATTTGAATTTTAAATTGCACGTGAAGCAGAAATATGTTTGTGTTTTACAGGTTCTATTTTCATAAAAATAGAAATGCATCATTGGATCTTACTCCTCTGAGGGCAAAGCACCAGCCTGATCATTTCTTAGTCCCTCAAACCCAGTGCCATGAGCTCAGAGGGGTGTTTGGGTGCAAATGTGGTGAGTGGTGGTGGCCCCCGGGAGCTGTGACCAGCTGGAAATGGGGGTGTGTGTGTGCAGAGCTGGGCTGGATCCCTTGGGATTTGGCTCCCAGATCCCCCCCAGCCTTCAGGGAAACCAGAGGGCACAGAACCCTGAGGGAAGGGAGTCCCATCTGCAGAAGGGTTTTTAGGTTGGGGAAGAGCTCTCCAGAACAAAGCCTGTGTTCAAAACACCTTCAGGCAAAAGTTAAAGGAGCACAAACCCTGAAGTCATCACGTTATGAAGTTTGGTTCCAAACCATTTGCTTCTCAGTCAGTTTTAATGAAGTGTTAAAAGGAGAACTTAAATAAGGTTAATTTCTGATGGAGAATAATGGGAAGAAGTGAACTGGTTTGTTTAAGTTCACTAAACATGTTTTCTATCAGTCCATGGTTATTTAATTGAGCATTGTTTGGAATTTTTTCTTTTTGCATTCGTTCCTGGTGTGCTTTTCTCTATCTAAGGGATGGTTGGAGGTCTTTGTGATTGGTTGGATGTTTTTAATGTCAGTGCTAGGTTGGGGTGGACAGTCACTGTAACAGGATTTAGAGTTTGGTGCATTTTATTCTGCGTGCCCTGTTTGATGTCTCGTGTTCAGCGAGTGCCTGGGCAGAGTTTGTGCCAAGCCTTTGTTTTTCCAGTGAAAACCCAAAGGGGGAATTGCAGTTGCAGCTTTGCCCTTGAGCTGCAGCTGGAGCCTGGCCAAAGAACAGGGCAAACCTCCCTGGGGAAGGAAGGGGCAGCCAGAGAAGAGAAGCAGCTGCAGCCAGAAAGGGGGGTTTGGGGGGGAGAAGAGCTGCTGGGACCCAGCAAGGGGCTCTGGAGGGCTCTGGGGTCCCTGTAGGGGCTCTGGGGTCTCTGTAGGGAATCTGGGGTCTCTGTAGGGAATCTGGGGTCCCTATAATGGCTCTGGGGTCTCTGTAGGGGCTCTGGGGTCTTCCTAATGGCTCTGGGGTCCCTCTCAAGGCTCTGGGGTCCCTCTCGTGGCTCTGGGGTCCCTCTCATGGCTCTGGGGTCCCTATAATGGCTCTGGGGTCCCTATCGTGTTTCTGGGGTCCCTCTCATGGTTCTGGGGTCCCTATCGTGGCTCTGGGGTCCCTATAGTGGCTCTGGGGTCCCTATAATGGCTCTGGGGTCCCTATAGTGGCTCTGGGGTCTCTGTTATGGCTCTGGGGTCCCTCTCATGGTTCTGGGGTCCCTCTCATGGTTCTGGGGTCCCTCTCATGGTTCTGGGGTCCCTATTGTGGCTCTGGGTTGATTTGGGTCATTTTTTGGGGTGATTTGAGTAATTTTTAGGTCATTTTTTGGGAAGATGTGAGTCAGTTTTGGATCATTTTTTGGGGTGATTTGGGTGAATTTCTGGTCACTTTTTGGGGAGACTTGGGTGAGTTTTCGGTCATTTCCTAAGGTATTTTTTTCTCGGTTTTTGGTCATTTTTGGGGGAGATTTTGGGTCATGTTTTGATCATTTATTGGGGAGATTTGGGTCAGTTTTGGGTTATTTTTTTGGGGAGACTTGGGGCAGTTTTGAGTCAGTTTCTGAGGTGATTTGAGTAAGTCTTGGTGTCAGTTTTTTGGGGTTTTGGGGTCAGTTCTGGGTCATTTTTTGAGGAGATTTGTGTGAATTTCTGGCCATTTTTTTGGGGAGATTTGGGTCAGTTTTTGGTCATTGTTTGGAGAGATTTGGGTGAGTTTTTGGGTCTTTTTTAGGGGAAATTTGTGTGAGTTTTTGGCCATTTTTTTGGGGAGATTTGGGTCAGTTTCTGGCCATTTTGGGGGGAGATTTGGGTCAGTTCTGGGTCATTTTTTTTGAGGAGATTTGTTTGAATTTCTGGCCATTTTTGGGGGAGATTTGGCTGACTTTTGGGTCATTTTTTGAGGAGATTTGTTTGAGTTTTGGGCCATTTTTTGCAGAGATTGCTGTGAGTTTCTGACCATTTTTTGGGGAGATTTGGGTGAGTTTCTGGCCATTTTTTTGGGGAGATTTGTGTCAGTTTCTGGCCATTTTTTTGGGGAGATTTGGGTGAGTTTCTGGCCATTTTTTGGGGAGATTTGTGTCAGTTTTGGGTCATTTTTTGGGGTGATTTGTCTGAGTTTCTGGTCATTTTTTTGGGGAGATTTTGGGTCATTTTCTGATGATTTTTTGGGGAGATTTGGGTCAGTTTCTGGTCATTTTTTGGGGTGATTTGGGTGAGTTTTTGGGTCATTTTTAGGGGAAATTTGTGTGAGTTTTTTGCCTTTTTTGGGGGAGATTTGTGTCAGTTTCTGGGTCATTTTTTTAGGAGATTTTTGTGAATTTCTGGCCATTTTTTTGGTGAGATTTGTGTCAGTTTTGGGTCATTTTTTGAGCAGGTTTGGTACAGTTTTGGGTCATTTTTTGGGGAGATTTGAGTCAGTTTCTGGTCATTTTTTGGGGAGATTTTGGGTCATTTTCTGATAATTTTTTGGGGAGATTTGTGTCAGTTTCTGGTCATTGTTTGGAGAGATTTGGGTGAGTTTTTGGGTCATTTTTAGGGGAAATTTGTGTGAGTTTTTGGGTCATTTTTAGGGGAAATTTGTGTGAGTTTTTGGCCATTTTTGGGGGGAGATTTGGGTCAGTTTCTGGCCATTTTGGGGGAGATTTGGGTCAGTTCTGGGTCATTTTTTTGAGGAGATTTGTTTGAATTTCTGGCCATTTTTGGGGGAGATTTGGGTCAGTTTTGGGTCAGTTTTTGGGCAGATTTGGGTGAGTTTCTGGTCATTTTTTGGGGAGATTTTGGGTCATTTTCTGATCAATTTTGAGGAGATTTGGGTCAGTTTCTGGTCATTGGAGAGATTTGGGTGAGTTTTTGGGTCATTTTTGGGGGTGATTTGGCTGACTTTTGGGTGATTTTTGGGGAGATTTGGGTGAGTTCTGTGTCATTTTTGGGGGTAATTTTGGGTCAGTTTCTAGTCAGTTTTGGGGAGATTTGTCTGAGTTTTGGGTCATTTTTTGGTGAGATTTGTGTCAGTTTTGGGTCTTTTCTTGGGGTGATTTGGGTGAGTTTTGGGTCATTTTTGGGGAGATTTGGGTGAGTTCTGTGTCATTTTTTGGGGTAATTTTGGGTCAGTTTCTAGTCAGTTTTGGGGAGATTTGTGTGAGTTTTGGGTCATTTTTGGGTTGATTTGGGTCAGTTTTGAGTCAGTTTTTGAGGTGATTTGAGTAAGTCTTGGTGTCAGTTTTTTGGGGTTTTGGCTTCAGTTTCTGGTCATTTTTGGGGGTGATTTGGCTGACTTTTGGGCATTTTTTGGGGAGTTTTGGGTCGGTGTTGTGTCATTTTTTGGGGAGATTTGTGTCAGTTTGTGGGTCATTTTTTGGGGAGATTTGAGTCAGTTTCTGGTCATTTTTTGAGATTTTGGGTCATTTTCTGATCATTTTTTGGGGAGATTTGGGTCAGTTTTGAGTCAGTTTCTGAGGTGATTTGAGTAAGTCTTGGTGTCAGTTTTTTGGGGTTTTGGGGTCAGTTCTGGGTCATTTTTTGAGGAGATTTGTGTGAATTTCTGGCCATTTTTTTGGGGAGATTTGGGTCAGTTTTGGTCATTGTTTGGAGAGATTTGGGTGACTTTTTGGGTCATTTTTAGGGGAAATTTGTGTGAGTTTTTGGCCATTTTTTTGGGAGATTTGTGTGAGTTTCTGGCCATTTTTGGGGGTGATTTGGGTCAGTTCTGGGTCATTTTTTGGGGAAAACTGGTTCAGTTTCTAGTCAGTTTTGGGGAGATTTGGCTGACTTTTGGGTCATTTTTTGGGGAGATTTGGGTGAGTTTCTGGTCATTTTTTGAAGAGATTTTGGTCATTTTCTGATAATTTTTTGTGGAGATTTGTTTGAGTTTCTGGTCACTGTTTGGAGAGATTTGGGTGACTTTTTGGGTCATTTTTAGGGGAAATTTGTGTGAGTTTTTGGCCATTTTTTGGGGGAGATTTGTCTGAGTTTCTGGCCATTTTTGGGGGTGATTTGGGTCCATTTTGGGTGATTTTTTGGGCAAATTTGGGTCAATTTCTGGCTATTTTTGGGGGAGATTTGGCTGACTTTTGGGTCATTTTTTGAGGAGATTTGTGTGAGTTTCGGGCCATTTTTTGCGGAGATTGCTGTGAGTTTCTGACCATTTTTTGGGGAGATTTGGGTGAGTTTCGGTCATTTTTTGGGGAGATTTTGGGTCATTTTCTGATCATTTTTTGAGGAGATTTGGGTCAGTTTCTGGTCATTGTTTGGAGAGATTGGGGTGAGGTTTTGGGTCATTTTTGGGGGTGATTTGGCTGACTTTTGGGTCATTTTTTGGGGAGATTTGTGTGAGTTTTGGGTCATTTTTTGGGGTAATTTTGGGTCAGTTTCTAGTCAGTGTTGGGGAGATTTGTCTGAGTTTTGGGTCATTTTTTGGTGAGATTTGTGTCAGTTTTGGGTCATTTTTGAGGAGATTTGTGTGAATTTCTGGCCATTTCTTTGGGGAGATTTGTTTGAGTTTCTGGTCATTTTTTGGGGAGATTTGGGTGAGTTTTGGGTCATTTTTTGGGGTAATTTTGGGTCAGTTTCTGGCCATTTTTTGGGGAGATTTGGGTGAGTTTTGGGTCATTTTTTGGGGAGATTTGTGTGAGTTTTTGGCCATTTTTTTGGGAAATTTGGGTCAGTTTCTGGCCATTTTTTGGGGAGTTTTTTTGAGTTTCTGGATGAATTTTTGGGTGAATTGGATCGTTTTTGGGTCAGTTTTGGGGGAGATCTGAGTCTGTTTCTGGTCATTTTTGGGGGTGATTTGGCTGACTTTTGGGTGATTTTTTGGGGAGATTTGGGTGAGTTTTTGGCCATTTTTTGGGGTTGATTTGTGTCATTTTCTGGTCATTTTTTGGGGAGATTTGCATCAGTTTCTGGTCAATTTTTGGTCATTTTTTGGGGAGATTTGTGTGAGTTTTGGGTCATTTTTTGATGTGATTTCAGTCATGTTTAGATCACTTTTTGGGCTGATTTGGGTCAGTTTTGGGTCATTTTTTGCGGTGATTTGGGTCAGTTTCGGGTCATTTTTGGGGGAGATTTGGATCATTTTTTGAGGTGATTTGAGTCATGTCTATGTCACTTTTTGGGGAGATTTGGGTGAGTTTTTGGTAATTTTTGGGGGAGATTTTGGTGAGTTTCTGGTCATTTTTGGGGTTATTTTTTGTAACTTTCTGGTCATTTTTTGGGGAGGTTAAGGTGAGTTTTGGGTCATTTTTTGGGGAGATTTGTGTCAGTTTCTGGTCATTTTTTGGGCAGATTTCATTCAGTTTTTAGTCATTTTTGGGGTGATTTGGGTAAGTGTTGTGTCGTTTTTTGGGGTGTTTTTCATCAGTTTCTGCTGAATTTGTGGTCATTTTTTGAGGAGATCTGGGTCATTTTCTTCTCATTTTTTGTGGTGATTTGGGTGAGTTTCTGACCATTTTTTGGGGAGATTTTTGTCAGTTTTGGGTCATTTTTTGAGGTGATTTCAGTCATGTTTAGGTCATTTTTGGGGGAGATTTGGATCAGTTTCTGGTCATTTTTGGGGGTGATTTGGGTCAGTTTCTGGTCATTTTTGGGGGTGATTTTTTTCAATTTCTGGTCATTTTTTGTGGAGATTTTGGTCATTTTCTTGTCATTTTTTGGGGAGATTTGAGTCATTTTCTGGTCACTTTTGGGGGTGATTTGTGTCAGTTTCTGGTAATTTTTTGGGTTGATTTGAGTCAGTGTATGGTCTTTTTAGGAGATTTGGGTCAGTTTTGGATCATTTTTTGGGGTAATTTGAGTGAGTTTTGGGTCAATTTTTTAGGTGATTTTGGTCAGTTTTGAGTCATTTTTTGAGGAGATTTTAGTCAATTTCTGGGTTTTTTTGGTGAAATTTGGGGCAGTTTTGGTTCATTTTTTGAGGAGATTTGGGTCAGTTTCTGGTCATTTTTTGGGGAGATTTGGGTCATTTTTTGGTCAGTTCTGAATTAATTTTTGGGGTTATTTGGATCAATTTTTGGGTCAGTTTTTGGGGTGATTTTAGTCAGTTTTTGGAGGGTTTTTGAAGGTTTTGGGGTGATTTGGGCTGGTTTGGGGTCAGGTTTTGGAGCGTTTGGGGTCAGTTTTGTGTCAGTATTTGGGGTGATTTTGGCTTAGTTTTGATCAGTTTTTGGGATGATTTGGGTGAGTTTTGGATAAAGTTTTGGGGTGATTTGAGTTAGTTTTTGAGTCCTTTTTTGGGATGATTTGTGTGAGTTTTTGGGTAATTTTTTGGGGAGATTTGAGTCAGTTTCTGGTAATATTTTGGGAGATTTCGGTGAGTTTTGTGTCATTTTGGGGGGAGATTTGTGTCAGTTTCGGGCCTTTTTTGGTGTTATTTTGGACAGTTTCTGGTTATTTTTTGGGGGAGATTTTGGTGAGTTTTCTGTCATTTTTGTGGACATTTGGGTGAGTTTCTCGTCATTTTTTGGGGAGATTTGGGTCAGTTTCTGGTCATTTTTTGGGGAAATTTAGGTCAGTTTCTGGTCATTTTTGGGGGTGATTTGAGTCAGTTTCTGCTCATTATTTGGGGAGGTTTGGGCCAGTTTTGTGTCAATTCTGGATCAATTTT
>NW_024104761.1:425532-451785 GCF_003945595.2 Pipra filicauda
GGCCTGCAGAAAAGAAGGGGGTTCCTGCCTGCTGCTCTCCCCTGTCCCTGCCCCGTTCCCTGGGAAAGTGCAGCTCTTGTCACTGCAGTGTAAAGGTGGGGAAAAGGCAGCGAGAGAAAGGCAGCCCAGCTTGGGGGGTGACCCTCCCTTCCTTCAGCTGCTGGGAAACGTGGCCAGGGGTCCCTCAGAGGCACTCCAGCTGAGGAGCTGCACCACTGCCAGAGGGAGTTGGCAGGGACGGGGCAAGGGCAGCTCCTCAAATGCCCAGCTGGAGGAACGAGCCGCCCAGGCCTCCGCACCAAGCCCCGGACAGGGCATATGGGCTGCTGGGGAATGGCCCAGCAGGGAGGTTCTGCTCCTGCCAGCCCAGCTGTTGCTTCCAACCGCATAGGAGGGGAAGGTATTTTGTCAGGGCAGTCGCTCATGGAATGGGTTGCCTGGGGAGGTTGTTGGATCCCCATCCGTGGAATGTTTCAAAACATGACTGGATCCCTCCCTGAGCAGCCCGGTCCGATCCCATTGGTGACTGTGGCCTGAGCAGGAGGTCAGACTGAGAGACCTTGAACTGTCTCTTCTGACCCAGATTCCTCTACAGTCCTGCAGCAATTCTGGCTTCTTACAGTCCATGAGACCTGTTGGTTCCACAGTCTGCAGAGAAGCTCCTTTGCCCAGCAGGCAGTCCTGGAATGGCCAGACATCCATGGCAGAGATTCCCAGAGCTGCCATGTGCCCCAGCTGTCCCTGAGCCCCAGCTTTGGCCTCGGCACTGAAACGCTGCCAGGACCTGTCCCTGCTGTGCAGGTCCGTGGGGCTGCAGGACACGGTGTCACACAGCACACACGGCCACTGGGTCCTGCCAGCTCCTGCAGCCTGTGCTTCCTGATTGCCGGGGATTTTAGGGGCCACCTGTCTCCAGGGCTGGGCAGGGAAACAGAGATTTTCTGTGCCTGGGAGCAAGGCAGGGCCTTGCCAAGGCAAGCAAATCGCCTGGGCTTCAGGTGCCCGTGTGCAATTCCATGTCCAGGGTGTCTCCCCCAGCAGCAGGTTCCTGTCCCCAGTTCCCGATCTCCCTCAGCGGAGCGGGCGGGGCGGGGCCGCGGGGACCGGCGGGCTGGGATTGGGCGGCGGCGCTCGATGTTGATTGGGCAGCGCTGCCGGCCCGCGGTATAAAGGGCCGGCGGGGCGGGTGTGGCCGGTTGTGTGTGTGAGGGCTGAGGGCGCGGCCCCGCTGCTGCCCGGGCTGCGGAGGGGAGAGCGCCTTGGCCGCTGGGTTTGTGGGCCGGGGGAGCCGGGGGGCGTTTAGGGGCGCGTTGTGCTGGGCAGCGGGGGCCGGGTAAACCCCTTCCCTGCCGGGTGACCCTGGGGGAGCCGTGGCAGGACTGGGGGGCGGGTGCTCTCTGGGTGGATCGAGTTTTGCTTTGGAATTCCAAAGCCTTTCCCTGTGCCGGGTTCCGAGGCAAAGACTGCTTTAGCTTGGGGTTTTTTTGGTGCTGCGTTAATGCTTTTTGCTCGTTCTGTGTCAATTTGCAGCCTGGCTCGTGGTTTCCCCTGGTGCTGGGGAGTGGAGGCGAGTTGTGCTTCCTGCTGGGAGAGAGAAGGGCCTTGGGAAGCTGCTCCATGAGCCACAGCTGTGCCGAGCCCGGGAGTCTGTCCAGGTAAGAGCAGGGCTTATACTGCCCGTGAGGAGCTGGGTTCTGCTGCTGAAACATGCCCATGCCTTGAAATGCAAGGACAGGCAGAAGCCGGGAGGGACCCTGAGCACATTTGAAAAGCCCTTGACTGTAGGCGAAGTGTCCAGGAGAAATGATTCCTTTTTTTGCAGGGAGGCAGTTTGCAAGGATGGGGTGGTTGCTGTGCTCTCTAGCAAAACTACTGCCCTTGGGATGTGCAGGGTGAGGAAATGTTGGCCACGTGTGGGCTGGAGCAAAGGTGTGTGGGTGGCTGTGTGTGACAGCCGTGGGTGTGCTGGAAGGGGGTCCTGGTGCCATTGGAGCTGCCAGGGAGCCAAAAGGGGCACAGTTGTCTGAAAAAGGTGCAAGCTCTGTTGGCCTCTGTTGACACCTGCACCAAAGGAGATGCAGATTTTCCCCCTCTTGGTTGCAGGCTTCCCAAAGCTCCCAGGAAAGGAAGTTTTAGATTCCAGCTCCCCTTTATGCTAAAGGTTTCCTTGCTCTCTCCGCAGGATGTGGAGTGCCACCATGTCCCCGAGGTCACCCTTTCTGCTGTTGGGAGAGCATGAGGTGGATGGAGAGGATCCCCAGGCATCTGCAGGCAAAAGGGACTGGCACAACTGCGATTTTTCTCCAACTCTCTTAAGGTGGACTTTCAGGGTACCATGGGTAATGTGCCAGCTCTCCTGCTGGAGTTTTTGTCTTGTGCTATATTTGAACATAAAGAGTAAAACTACAGTCAGGTGTGTTGTGGAGTATGTTACACTCGTGCAAAGCTCCTTCCCTCTGTTTATTTTCTGTTCTGGAAAGCACAGTCTGGGGTTCCTGGGCACTTCCTCTTAAATGATTCCATGAAAATAATTTTGTACTGAAAGGAGCTGTCTGTTTGAGATCAGATGTCACTGATAAAAGCTTGATGTTTTTTCACTCAGTAAGCTTTAAAATATCTCATAGTGTGTAGCAATGCCTGGCTTCTAAAACTCACCAATTGAGTCTTAGAAGTTTCTTTGAAGAGCTGAGTTCAGGCAGCAGAATTGGCCCTGCAGGAGGGACTCTGTGCCTGCTCTCCCGTGGCTCCAAGGGATCTCTGGCCCTTCACGCCGGCACCGAGATTTTCTCGGGAAGGGCCTCAGATCCCCGGACCAGTCTGGGACACAGGCAAGATCTCCCTGCATTTATAAATGAGGCCTTCTTGTGGCTTCCTACCCGTACACGTTGGTGGGTTCCAAAGAAGGACTCTTGAAATGCCTTTTGGGCTGTCCATTGAAGCCTTGGGACCAAATTGGGCCCCCCTGGAGGGACAGTGCTGTTGGTGCCCCCCGGGTTGGGGCACCCCGAGGACTCCAGCGCGCACCGAAAGGATTATTCGGGGAGATCCTCGGGGTGCCCGGCCCTGGGGAGTTCAAAGCAAGGTCCCTGCACTGGATTCAGGCATTGCTGGGAGTATCCCAGGTGTAGCTGTCCATGCTAGACATGGAGCTCTCTAATGGGCTGTAATTGGGTTCTAAAAGTGGTGCTCCAAGTGCAAAGGAAGTGTGGGATTGGGATTAAGAAATGAGCAGTGATGGTCCAATTGGCTGTTTTCTCTTGAATGCAATGGTAAGAGCTGCAGGAGTGCAAGGTGTGTGTTCCAGGCCCCAGCATTTGGTTTGCACATGTCCTGCTCAGACCCAGGTCCAACTTCCTCAGTCCTTAACCCAAGAGAAGGAGAATTAAGGGCTGGCAGTGTTAAGGTGACTGGTGTGACAGGGGTTAAACTGGGAAAACATTGGGGAATTCCTCAGTTTCCCTATTTGCCAAACTCAGCCAAACCTGTGCTAGGAAGAGATTGAGTGGAAAAGTTGAGGCAGAAATGAAATTGAAAACTGGGGATGTTGAAACTGTAATTGCTGGAACTAAATGTGTCAAAGCAGCAGCTCTTGTTGTGCAGGGAATAACTCCTGTCAGCAGCAAGGTCCCGACTGAAGTGGCAGCTGCAATTGTTCCTCTGGTGTGGGCCAGTGGACTTCTAGGAGAGTGGAAGAGGGCAGAACCTGTAGGTATTACCCCTGATGTGGGATCTATATGGGTAAGGCAAAGCCAGTATCCTTTAAAATCAGAATTCCAGCTTGGATTGGTTGCAGTAAGAGCTAAATTGGCTCATCCTGGTTTGCTTGTAGGACGTGAATGCAAGAACCTGCCAAGGAACCAATGGCCAAGATGATTGATGAGTGCAGGACCTGAGAGAACCACCTTGAATGACAACCTTAGGTTTAAAAGATGGCCGTTGCCTTTGAAGGAGAAAATCTGGAAAGCAGGAAGGAAGAAGAGAAGCCACCTGACTCCTCCTGAGCCCCAGACAGCCCCTGAACTGCCTTCCTGGGAATGGTAGGACGGGGTGGACTCTGGATTGCTCCCTCTGGATGTGTGGTAAGACTGTTATACCAGGTTTTAAGAACAGCCTGTAAGCGTTTGCTGCCTTGGCTAGATGGTGCAAGGGCAGCCTTTAAGCAGCTGAAGCATTCCCTGAGGAGAGCTCTGGGTCTGCCAGATCTCTCAGAACTGTTGGAAGCATCTTTGCTGGGGAGGGCAAACAAAGGACAAGGTGTGCAGTGACCCCCCTGACAAGGGACTTTTAGTTAATGGCATCCCTGCAAGTGAACTTTGTGGGCTGTTCCCTCTGTAGGGCAGGTGATAGTCCCAGCTAGAGTGATGGGAAAAATGGTTAAAAGAGAGCCCCAAAAGCTGGAAATCCTCCTGGAGGCTCTGGGCAAAGAGAGTTTCCTGAGTTGCCCCTGCAAGAAGGATAGTGACAGCTTTTGAGTGCTAGTAGATGCTTTTAATAGATAGCCTTGAGTGTGTCCTTGTTGCACCAGTAGGCCTTGTCCAAGTCCCCATATTCCAGGAGATATACCTATTGAAGTTTAAAATGATCTCCATAATCCTTTGTTGGCTTGAGGCTCTCCCCTGAGGAAGTCCAGGAACTCCTGGTGCCGCCTGGGCCGATGGATTGGACGCCCCAGCCCCTCCGTTCCTGCCCAGCCCCTGGGTCCGTGTCGAGTGGTGGCACTGCCAGCCCCTGCAGGTGAAGTGGGAAGGGCCTTTCCAGGTCCTGTGGGTCACATTTATAGTAGCCAAAGTTGCAGAAAAAGGATGTTGAGTCTCTTCTTCTTGAGTTCAGAAAGCTCCTTTTGGTTGGTGAGCAGAACAAAGTGGATCCTTCAGAGTTCCCATCCGTGTTTGTGTCTCAGCCTGTGTTATGATTCAGGGCTGTAGCTGTTGTTGTCACTGAGGAGTCAAACTCTGCTTTAAATCATGAGACACTGGCCTAATGGCCAAGTGTCAGGAAAAAAGTGGGAATGATACCTGAGTGTTGAGATGTAACAAGAGGTAATCCTTTTTGCAGTGGGATGTAGCCTGGAAACTGCACAGAGCTGAGCCAAGGGATTTAAAGAGACCAACCAAGGGAGGTGAAGAAAGAAGGAAGGAGGGAAGTGAGGCAGTAGACAAGCACCACTAAGTTACACTGGAAACAGGTGAGTTCTCTTGAAATTCCTAAGGCAGGCACTGAGGACTTTGAGGGCTCCAGACAGAGCAGACCTGCGAAGGCCCTCGGTGAAGCCCCTTGGAAACCTTCTAAGGGTAGGTGTGTATGGTAATGAGTGTTGGAAAATGTCCTGAGTAGGGATTAGGAATGCAGGGAAGGAAAATGAACCCTCCTGTAATGCAGCCATATCAGCTGCAGTGGAGATAGCTGTGTGTGCCCTTTGGGAGCTGATTGCCAGGACACCTGGTGGGCTGGAATGATTCAAGAGCATAGGAATAAAAGATTGCCTGGCTTCTAAAACTCATCAGCTGAGTCTCAGAGGTTCTTGTAAGAAATTTTAGGTAACACCTGAACTTTTGTGTGTAGTTCTGAGCTCCGTTGGAAAGAGATTGTCCAGGGAAGAGGAATCTTGCTCAGTGCAAGAAGTTACCCTTCCTATCTGAGCTGATGCCCTTGGCAGGAGAAGTGCTCAGCAAGGAGGCTCTTTGCTCCTAGGCAGGAAGAAAGGCCAGTGCCCTTCCTCCCCAAGGCCCAGCCCAGCAGGGCTGGCAGGAGCTGCTGGTGTGGCTGCTCTTTGGGTTCTCAGCTGTGGCTGTGGGGTGGTGACCTCGTGTTCCTCCCTGTGCTCCAGGGCAGCCCAAAGCCCCAGCCCAGCCCCTGGGCCTTTCTGGGAGCCTGAGCTATTGTAGTACTGGGGATGGGGGTTTGGGTTTTTGTTTCCCTAAAAGTAGAACCATTGGGGGGGATCTCTTATCTCACAGTTGTTGTTTTGATATCTGAATTAATTACAACTTGAGAAGAAAACCTTGTGTAACTTAGCAACTGACTTGCACTGGTTCCACTGAAAGTGCCAAGGAGTTGTAGTGTCCACTGGATTGTTTGTATTGAAGCAGTTTGGTGTTTACAGAGGGATAATAACTCCTGTCAGCAGCAAGGTCCTGACTGAAGTGGCAGCTGCAGTTGTTCCTGTGGTGTGGGCCAGTGGAATTCCATGAAAATGGACAAGGACAGAACCTGTAAGAATTACCCCTAAGCCAGAGTCTCTCCTGGTAAGGCAAAGCAAGTATCCTTTAAAATTAGGAAGCCAAGCTGGATTGGTTCTAGTAAGAGCTAAATTTGCTGCTGATGGTTTGATAGTAGAATGTGAATGCAAGGAGCTGTAAAGAAAGGAAATGGGCAAGATGATTGATTGCTGGGAGCAGGGGCTGGCAGGCAGTGGCACTGGCTGTTTGGTTGTGGTTGGGAATGAGCAGCTTGACCTGCCCAGGGTTGTCTGTGCTGGGGGTGGGTTTGGGTCCTGTGTGGCCACAGGTCTGTGCAGCAGCTGGAGCCTGGGCAGGTTTGGGGGCTGTGGTGTGCCAGGCTGCTGAGTGTGTTGTCCCTGTTTGCTTGGAGTGTCCCAGTGTCCCTGCTTGGCTGTTTGTTGCCCTGCAGGCAGAAGAGCCCAGGCCTGAGATGGCTGAGTGTTGGTGTGACCCAGAGTGGGTGTCCCTGCCCTGGGGAGAGTCCCCAGAGCTGCCTTTGGCATCCCCTGCTGAAGGGTGGGAGCTGCCCAGAGCCAGCAGCATCCAGCTGGAGGATCCATGAGGATGCAGCTGTGTTTTCCTGGGAGGTAAGAGGTGGGGGTGCAGGAGCTGGCAGGAGTGTTTTGCAGGCAGAGGGAGGGCAGGAGCAGGAGACTTGCAGGTGCAGCAGCTGTGTCAGTGCTGGATGGAGTCGGGGCTGGGAAAGGGCCCTGAGTGTCAGGGCAGGGGAGAGCCCCGGGTGGCCCTGGGAGCCCTGGGGCTGTGAACAAGTGCAGTGGGCAAAGGAATGGGCACTGGAGAGCTGGGCAAACAGCTGGAGGAGTTGCAAGGAGAAGCAGGAGCCTGGGATCCAGGAGCAGCAGCAGCTCCCTGTGTGTGTGTGTGTGTGTAGAACCAGGTGTACTGCAGCCCCGAGTGAGGTGGGAAATGAACCTCAGGAGGCTGGGAACGAGTCCCACAAACTGGTTAAAGTGGGATGGACTCTTGCCAAGTGCCTGAAAAGCTTTTCTTCAGTGTTGCTTTATCAATTGAAAACTGGAGTGATTGTTGAGGTGTTGGCAGTTGTTTTCCTGTGTTTTTGGTGAGGTGTTGACTCAGTACCTTTCTTGGAGCTGCTGTTGGATGAAGAGGTGCCCCCAATTCACCTGTAAGGTCCTGGTTTTCTTCCTTGCTTCTCCCAGCTTGTCCAGGAGATGGAATTCCAGTGCTACAGTCTAGATGGGTCGTGGTGCTCCCAAAAGGAGCCTTTGTGCCTTCAGGACAAGTTTTGGTGCCACTGGAGCTGCTGGGAGAAGCATAAGGTTGGCAGTGAGAGGCCTGGAATGATGTTGCTGTGGCACAGAAGAAATGAGCAGTGATGGTACAATTGACTATTTTCTCTTGAATACAATGGTAAGAGCTCCAGGAATGCAAGGAGTGTGTTCCAGTCCCCAGCATTTGGTTTGCACATGTCCTGGTCAGACCCAGGTCCAACTTCCTCAGTCCTTAACACAAGAGAAGGAGAATTAAGGGCTGGCAGTGTTAAGGTGACTGGTGTGACAGGGGTTAAACTGGGAAAACATTGGGGAATTCCTCAGTTTGTCTCTTTGCCAAACTCACCCAAACCTGTGCTAGGAAGAGATTGAGTGGAAAAGTTGAGGCAGAAATGAAATGAAAAACTGGGGATGTTGAAACTGTAATTGCTGGAACTAAATGTGTCAAAGCAGCAGCTCTTGTTGTGCAGGGAATAACTCCTGTCAGCAGCAAGGTCCCGACTGAAGTGGCAGCTGCAGTTGTTCCTGTGGTGTGGGCCAGTGGAGTTGCAGGAGGGTGGAAGAGGGCAGAACCTGTAGGTATTACCCCTGATGTGGGATCTATATGGGTAAGGCAAAGCCAGTATCCTTTAAAATCAGAATGCCAGCTTGGATTGGTTGCAGTAACAGCTAAATTGGCTCATCCTGGTTTGCTTGTAGGACGTGAATGCGAGAACCTGCCAAGAAAAGCAATGGCCAAGATGATTGATGAGTGCAGGACCTGAGAGAACCACCTTGAATGACAATCTCGGAGTTTAGTATTGGATTTAAAAGATGGCCTTTGCTGCATCTCCTTGAGCAAGGAAAGCCAAGAAACCTTTGCTTTTGAAGGAGGAAAACTGGAAAGGGGAAAGGAAGAAGAGAAGCCACTTGACTCCTCCTGAGCCCCAGACAGCCCCTGAACTGCCTTCCTGGGAATGGTAGGATGGGGTGGACTCTGGATTGCTCCCTCTGGATGTGTGGTAAGACTGGTATGCCAGCTTTTCCAACAGCCTGTAAGCATTTGCTGCCTTGGCTAGATGGTGCAAGGGCAGCCTTTAAGCAGCTAAAGCATTCCCTGAGGAGAGCTCTGGGTCTGTCAGATCTCTCAGAACTGTTGGAAGCATCTTTACTGGGGAGGGCAAACAAAGGACAAGGTGTGCAGTGACCCCCCAACAAGGGACTTTGAGTTAATGGCATCCCTGCAAGTGAACTTTGTGGGCTGTTCATCCTGTAGGGCAGGTGATAGTCCCAGCTAGAGTGATGGGAAAAATGGGTAAAAGAGAGCCCCAAAAGCTGGAAATCGTCCTGGAGGCTCTTGGCCAAGAGAGTTTCCTGAGTTGCCCCTGCAAGAAGGATAGTGACAGCTTTTGAGTGCTAGTAGATGCTTTTAATAGATAGCCTTGAGTGTGTCCTTGTTGCACCAGTAGGCCTTGTCAAAGTCCCCATATTCCAGGAGATATACCTATTGAAGTTGAAAATGATGTCCATAATCCTTTGTTGGCTTGAGGCTCTCCCCTGAGGAACTGCAGGAACTCCTGGTGCCACCTGGGCCGATGGATTGGACGCCCCAGCCCCTCCGTTCCTGCCCAGCCCCTGGGTCCGTGTCGAGTGGTGGCACTGCCAGCCCTGCAGGTGAAGTGGGAAGGGCCTTTGCAGGTCTTGTGGGTCACATCTATAGCAGCTGAAGTTGCAGAAAAAGGACCTGGGGTCTATTACTCCTGGGTTAGGAAAGCTCCTTTTGATTGGTGAGCAGAACCAAGTGGATCCTTCAGAGTTCCCATCCGTGTTTGTGTCTCAGCCTGTGTTATGATTCAGGGCTGTAGCTGTTGTTGTCACTGAGGAGTCAAACTCTGCTTTAAATAATGAGACACTGGCCTAATGGCCAAGTGTCAAGAAAAAAGTGGGAATGATACCTGAGTGTTGAGATGTAACAAGAGGTAATCCTTTTTGCAGTGGGATGTAACCTGGAAACTGCACAGAGCTGAGCCAAGGGATTTAAAGGGACCAACCAAGGGAGGTGAAGAAAGAAGGAAGAAGGGAAGTGAGGCAGCAGCCAAGCAGCACCAAGTTCCTGTGTCAGCAGGTGAGTACTCTTGAAATTCCTAAGGCAGGCACTGAGGACTTTGAGGGCTCCAGACAGAGCAGACCTGCGAAGGCCCTCGGTGAAGCCCCTTGGAAACCTTCTAAGGGTAGGTGTGTATGGTAATGAGTGTTGGAAAGTATCCTGAATGTGGAGCAGGAATGCAGGGAAGGAAAATGAACCTTCATGTAATGCTGACCCCTCCCATCAGCTGCAGTGGAGATACCTGTGTGTGCCCTTTGGGAGCTGATTGCCAGGACACCCGGTGGGCTGGGATCATGGCAGGGTGTTGTAAGCAAGGAATGCCTGGCTTCTAAAACTCACCAGCTGAATCTTAGTGGCTTCTTGGAAGAGCTGAGTTCAGGCAGCAGAATTGGCCCTGCAGGAGGGACTCTGTGCCTGCTCTCCCGTGGCTCCAAGGGGTCTCTGGCCCTTCACGCCGGCACCGAGATTTTCTCGGGAAGGGCCTCAGATCCCCGGACCAGTCTGGGACACAGGCAAGATCCCCCTGCAGTTTAGGACCAAATTGGCCCCCTGTAGGGACAGTGCTGTGGGTGCCCCCCGGGTTGGGGCACCCCGAGGACTCCAGCGCGCACCGAAAGGATTATTCGGGGAGATCCTCGGGGTGCCCCAACCTGGGGAGTTCAAAGCAAGGTCCCTGCACTGGATTCAGGCATTGCTGAGAGTATCCCAGGTGTAGCTGTCTGTGCTAGACATGGAGCTCTCTAATGGGCTGTAATTGGGTTCTAAAAGTGGTGCTCCAAGTGCAAAGGAAGTGTGGGATTGGGATTAAGAAACGAGCAGTGATGGTCCAATTGGCTGTTTTCTCTGGAATGCAATGGTAAGAGCTGCAGGAGTGCAAGGTGTGTGTTCCAGTCCCCAACATTTGGTTTGCACATGTCCTGGTCAGACCCAGGTCCAACTTCCTCAGTCCTTAACCCAATCGAGGGAGAATTAAGGACTGGCAGTGTTAAGGTGTGTAGGGAATTGGCTATGGAACAGGGCTTGCCTAGGCCGTGAGAATATCTGAGATAGCAGAGCTACAGTGTCCTTGTGCCTGCTAGAGCTACAGTGTCCTTGTGCCTGCTAGTTGGCTGGTAAACAGGTCGTTGTGATTAGCAAAACAAAAAGCAAGGGACAATAAACGAGTATCCTGCTGAGTTTTGCACGGAACCCGCGGTCCCCGAAGCTTGAACAGGGGCTAAGTTAAATCTGCAGCCACAAGGGCTAAGTTGAATCTGCGGCCCAAGGGACTAAGTTGAATCTGCGGTCCCCGGAACCTGAACAGGGAGTAAGTTAAATCTGCATCCCCCGAAGCCAAGGTCTAACGCAGTAGCCGGTCGGTCTTGGAGCAGCACAAGAGGCGAAAGAGCTGGACTCCGCGCCCCAGGTGACCTTACAGGAGGGTCCTGGCCGACAACACCGCCTACCCCTTGTAAAGGGCTGCAAAGCGCACTGAAGATTTATAGGTATGGAAAGACAAGCGGTGCTTTTATTACTCCAGTGCTTTTTAGAAAAGCGGGGACTTAAGGGTATAGATTTGAAAAAAGAATTACCAAGATTGCTTACGACGGGGGTTGCTAAAAGTTGTCTTGTGGACCCTAATACAGTTTTTGATGAAAGAGAGTGGAGACGTTATGAGGTTAAGTTGTGGGAGGTTGCCGCGGAGACGGAGCTCGGTGTAACATGAGAGAAGTGGAGAAGCTGCCAGGCCAGCCAGACAAGACACCTGGACAGGTGAGCCACCGAGAACAAGAGGGATCTAATGTTGCATCTATGTGGAAGTCTATCCTGCTTAAAAAAGGGAGAAAAATTAGACGAACTGGCTTTGCGGCAGATGCTGCTTTCATGTAAGGGCCAGGGATATGAAGCGAACACTGTAACTGCCTTTACTATCTCTACTTGGGAAGAACTTAGTGATAAGCTCTTTACTGCTGCCTTTAAGGGAGAAAAAGTTGCTGCTTCCCTCCTTACAACTTGGCGATTGTTATCTGGAAGAGTAAAAGGCATTAAAACACAGTCTGAGGACATTAGAATGCTACTAGATACCATCATACGGAGAAATCGTGTAAAAAGGGAGTCGAGCGGAGTTGAAGGGAGCCGGAGCGGGACCACGGATCACGGAGCGGGGCCGGGGACAACCGAGCGGCCCCGCCAACATGAACGCGGTGCCAGCATCTCGGCAGTGCATATCCAGGACGATCGGAGACGACGGCTGCAGTGGGAAAGTACTGCTGATAGAGCAGGGATGAACTTTACGAACACTATGACTGAGTTCCACCTTAAGACATTTCCAGCTTTTCATCTGAACGGTGCTGCGGGCCTGCGCTGCACATTTGTGGCTGTGTTCACGGCGCTGGGTGCTTGCGCCGCCGTGCTGAGTGAATACGGGGCGGCGCCGGGCAGCGGGGCAGTGGCGGTGGTCGCGCCGCCTGCGTGGCCCCGGCTCGGAGCGCTCCCGGCTGGCACAGAGCCGGGGGACGGTGGAATCGCTCGGAGCGGTGCTCGGCCCCGGCTCGGAGCGGTGCGCCCGTGTGCGTGCACGCCGGCGGCCCCGGGCGCGGCGGGCGGCGGGGGGGCTCTGTTTTCCCCGCACTGCTGACAGCCGTGGGCCCGGGGGTGTGCGTTCCCCTTCCCTTCTTTGCAGCGAGTGTTTTCTCCCTGGTGCCGCTCCTCTTCTGAGAGCGGCGAGTTAATGACGGTAGCAAAAGCTTCAGAGGGTGCAGCTGGGGGAGAGGGAAAGCTGTTTCTCCTTTACCCGTTACACCAATCACCCCTTCTCTGAAACGTGCCTGTTTGCAGCTGTTCTCTCCCTCTCCTACGTTTTTGTCTCTTTTTAAGCAGACCCTGTGATTAAGTTCCTTCTGCTGATCTCTCTGGGTGAGCCCAGCCCCTCCTTCCCCTCCTTCGTCCTTCGGCAATGAGGAGCGTGGGGGAGGCAAAGACGGTAAAACACGGAAAAAAGGGAAAAGAGAAAAAACAACTTAAAATTAACAATATCCCAACTTATAAATCAAATAAGATTGCCTTGTTTTTACAGCAATAGGTGTTAAGCATGCAGTGTGCTCATGGCATTCTCAAACGTGTTCTTCAAAACAGGGAGACTGACGAAAAATCCTTTGAAGTAAGATTAGAAGTAACAGAACATCCGTGCTTAGCTTTTTGCATATTACAGAAGGTTATTAAGAACTTCCTATAGTTTGCCATTTCGCATCTCTTACATGAAATTTGGCTGTTTCCCCCTGGGGCAGGGTGCAGGTAGAAGATTTGGAGACTGAATGATGAGACAGAAGGGGATATAGTCTTGCCCCCTGCAAAAGTAGTTTTATTGCCTTTATGATAAAATATCGTTGCTCTATGAGAAGAGTTGAAGATTTCCAAGATAATATTCTGTTCTTTCTTGCTGTATTTGTCTTTTACATGGAGAGTTATGCAGGATTTGCAGATTGCTGATGGCAGCTATGCCATAAATTTCCTTTGAATTATGAAACTGATAAGAAGTGCCCAGCCAATGACTACTTGAAAATGTGTGTGTGATTGAGGAGAATGTCTGAGGTGGCCACCTGAATGTTGTGTGAAAGAAAAAAGCTACATGAATGTGTGACTGTGTAAACTTAAAAATACTTTCTGCCGGTGTCAAGATTTTACAGATGTGTAACACGATTCTGTTGAACCATAGTGAATCCTTATCCTGAATATGAATTCTTCAAATTCCCACCATGAGTGGTGAGGTTTTGGTTATCTCAAGACTAGCCCTGTCCAGCTAGCTGTTTGATCTGAACTGAGGTTAAATAAGAGGTTCTTACATAAATTTGGTGTTCTATTTCTGCCTTGTTTCAGAAATTTATGGAAGTTAAATCTCAGGTAGAGTTTTTCTGCTGCTGTTGTTCCTTAGCTGTGCGAGCTGCGCAGGAGACCACTAGTTTTAGAGCGAGTAAAAACCATAAGCCAGCAAACATTGGTGCAGACTGCAAGGTTGGCAGAGCCCGAGGCAGGGTGCACCACTGTGCTTCCAGGTGCCCGGGAACCATTCTCACAATTCGTGGAAAAGCTGCGAGACGCTGTAGAGAAACAAGTTTTGTGACAGTTACAGAAGTTGCTAGTTACATAACTAGCTAGAGATAATGCAGGCTTGTGCCGGGGTGAGGTCCTTAAACCATCAAATAACTGCATTTGCATCTGCTATGGCAGTAGTGAGAGTCATTTTGAGCTTTTCTGTGTTTTCCAAGATTTAAATCGGGAGTTGCTTTAAAGAGTCCTTATATATTGTCTTCAAAACCCCTCCCGTGCAACAGCTGGTAGCACTATTCGTTGTAAAACGGCTAGTCTCTGCTCCTTAAAACATGCCCTACCCATTGCAACTGTGTTCTCAGCAAAATAGCCTCACTAATTGTGATTACTCCTTGTTTCATACCAGAGGTATTGCTTGCATACTTTGACTAGTGAATGTTTAGGGTTGTAGGAAGGCAACCTGTATTCTTTGTGATGCTCAAAGCTTGCTGTTAATTGTCCAAACAAAGAAACAAACTTCTGTAGTCATTCCAAGAGTTAGGGTTGTGATACTAGGAGGTACTGCTCGGAGTTTTCTTTCAGAACATACAGATCCTGCGTGACCTAAACAATGGCTCCTACCTACAGAACAGCTGTTGGCCCTGCAACAGCTTGTCAAAAGGCAGCTTGATGCTGATTACGTTTAACCATCTCAGAATCCTTTAATTACCCCTGTGTTTGTGATAAAGAAAAAATGTGTGAAATGAAAACCTTTGCATGATCTCAGACGGGTTGGTACAGTCATGGTTAGTAAGCATTGGCTTACTGACCCCTTCTGTGCTTGCTGCTGAATAACCCATTGTTATTATTGATTTGACAAGTTATCTTCTCACAATCCAGTTCGATCCCAGTGATAGAGAAAAAATGTACATTTTTAGTTTCATCTATTATTCGTGCAGAACTTTATGAGTGTTATCCATAGAAAACCCTCTCCCATAGAATGAAAGGCTTTTCTATAATTTGTCAGTGGTTTATGTTTCCAATGCAATTTTCTGACTGTCTTTGTTGTCATTATATAGATGACATTTCTGCTGGCTGTAGCCACTGAGGATCAGCTAGGTGTGTTTGCTGAAACCAGAAATGGTCTACAATTCTTTGGCCTAGTAGTTACTTCTGACACGGTGCAGTGAAAAGTACCCTGGAAATATTTAGAGTTCATGTACACAAAAAGCAGTCATTTCTCAACCAGTTTAATTGGGTATTAATGTTAAAACTCTTACTGGCATACAGTAGCTACTAAAGTCTTTGGGTTAGATTGCATCGTACCTGCAATTGCCAAACACCCAGCTGGCACCTCTATTTGACCTGCTCAAACATTCTGACACTTTTCAAGAGCAACAGTTGCAGGAGTGAGTAGTCTTACTCTGGCAAAAGATCCCCAAGAGTTAGATTTAATGAGATCACTGTCTGTACGTAACACAAGTGATAATGGAACTCAAATCTGTTTAATGTTGGGATTATTTCAATCTAGATTAAGTCTTTATCAAAGCCAAAACTTGTCCAGCTGGCACAAACTGCCTAGCCTGTACACAAAAGAACTGTAGAGCCTGAGTGAAACAGTAGAACACACAAAGAAAGTAACAGTAACAACTAGTCCTATAGACTCGTAGCTTCAATCTCTTTTTAGTTCTATGTCTGAATGAGTTTTAAGTTTTGTTAAAGAAAAACCTACGATAGTTGTTGACAATTGTTGTAATTTTAGTAATAGTTCGTATTGCTTTTTCTTGTATTGTTAAAAGTGTAAGTGCTATAACAGAGAAAACATTGTTGGCCCAGAATAAAAAACCGGGGGTATTTGTAGGGAATTGGCTATAGAACAGGGCTTGCCTAGGCCCTGAGAAAATCTGAGATAGCAGAGCTACAGTGTCTTTGTGCCTGCTAGTTGGCTGGTAAACAGGTCGTTGTGATTAGCAAAACAAAAAGCAACTGAAAGCCACCTGTGTCAACAAAGGAAGGGAGTGAGAGACAGAATTAACATCTAAGTGTCAACAAAGGAAGGGATTAAGAGGTGAGATCAACATTTAAGCAGAACCAATAATGAGCTTAACCTTTGCAATATGTATGAGCTAATTATAAAGCATATATTAAGCTGTTAACAATGATCAATAAACGAAGCTTGCTGATTCTCATATTGAGGGTCCCTTTCTTCCCTCCTCATGACCAAGGTGACTGGTGTGACAGGGGTTAAATTGGGAAAACATTGGGGAATTCCTCAGTTTCCCTATTTGCCAAACTCAGGCAAACCTGTGCTAGGAAGAGATGGACTGGAGTCTCTGATCTCCTGAGTAGTTGTTCTGCATGATCTGGGAGCCTCTGGGATTAGACTGGACTGGGCAGACAGGGAGCAGTTTGTCCTGTGGAGTTGGGCTGGGTTTGTTGAGGATGCCTTGGGAGGCAGGGCTGGAGAGGCTCCTCTGTTGGCTGTAGTGGTGGAAGGTTGTAGCCGGAGGGCTGGAGCCTTCGACCTCCTGCTCCCCCCGTGAGCCCCGCCGGGACCGTGCCCTTGGCAATGGAGGGCCCCCCATTGCTGAGCCAGCGGTTCCGGGGGCCAGGAGGGATGGGATCAGGATGCCGAGCTCCACCCAGGGCCAGGGCTGCCAATGTTGTAACCGTGGAAAGAACTGAAAGCAGAGGGAGATGGAGGCCAAGCTCCAGCACAAGGATGGGTGAGAAAAGACCGTGGTCCTCAGGTGGAGCTTTGAATTCCCTGGAAAAATGGATCCTGTCAGACGGTTCAGGCCCTCGTGGGTGCTGGAGCAGAGGCCTCTAATTTATGGTCACCCTAAAAAGTTGCCAGGGCAGCAAGTTTTGACTGCAGGATGAGGTGGGAAACCAAGTGAAGTGGTCCAGAGAAAAGCTGAGCTTAAAATTGAGGAAGCCTCAAAAATGCACCAGTTCTCAGGAAGCACAACTTTGTAAAACATTGATGAAGCCAAAATTCCCCAGCATTGAACTGTTGGGTCCCAAATGAGATTGGAGGGAGAGGCAGAAAATGCCACTGCTGCTGGGGCTGAACTGTGCCGTGAGTGGGCAGGACTTGGCCCTGATGCCTGAGTGCATCTTTAGGATGGATGCCAACTGTCAGCCCCTGGCTCCATAACTTGAGTAGAGGGTGTTCCTGCAAGCCCAGCTGCTGTGTTGGTGGTGCTGTGGGCACCTCTGGCCCTGGCGTGCTGTGACTGTGTTTGTGTTGCAGCTCAATAAAGTCCCTTTCGGTGGTGATTGTGTCATTTTGGTGTCAGTTGCTCTCAGTTCCTGTCCCCTCTTCCCCTGCCCCAGTGGTTGCATCACTGCCTTGTGCCTAAATGAACTCTTCCCCTGCAGCAGTTCCCTGCTGCTCTCAGAGAGGGTGGAGTTGAGGCCCCTGAGCAAAGGGCAAAAGGATCCATCCAAGGCAGGCCCGTGCTCACCCCCTGCGTTCCTCCAGCCTCCCGTGTTTCCAGTTCCCCTCCCTGCTGGACACACAGCCTGTTCCCAAACAACACCTGTTCCCAAACAACCCCCGTTCCTGTTCTCTCTCTGTGTCTCCCCTCACAACTCCCCTCCTCTAATCTCCAGCTGCCCAGGCCCCTGTTTTTGAGGGGCATTCCTGGGCTGCTGTCCCCCCCATTCTTTATAAATGAAGTGCCAAGAGCCCCAAGTGCAGAGAGGTCTGCAGGGAAGAGGTGCCAAGAGCTGCCTGTGCCTGCCTGTGTTCCTGCAGTTCTCCTTCCTGTTCTCCCTGGGCTGGAGAGACCTGCCTGCCCTGTGTTTATTGGGGCAGAGGGATGGGATTAAATTTGTCCAGAAGGGATGTTCACAGACATATTTTCTGACAGGCAGTGCCATTTTCCTTTTGCCTTTCCCAGGTTTTTCCAAGTGCTGCCCAGCACGGGGATCCGTGTGCTGGGACAGTGATTGGCAGGAGGAAGGGGAGCCTTGGCCTCACCTGCCCAGCTCAGGTGGGTGGCACAGAATGGGGGTGGGCTGGCAGGGCATGAACACATTTCTGAGTTCTGGAGTGCCTTGAATCCTCTCCCTGTCAGGTTTCTCTCCCTGATTTCCTGGGGTCCAGCATCCCAGGTGTCTCTTCCTTTGTCCAAAGTCCAATGGCAGAGGATTGACTGACTCCCAAGGGGGGTTTGAAGTAAAGAAGGTTCTGTTCCAATGGGGCAAGGAATGCAGTGAGAAAGATGAGCCTCCTTTTAGTGCCTGAAGTAGAGAGGAATAAAGATGCTGGAAAAGGCCACATTTCATTTGGTGTCCCCCCTGGATTTTTCATGGCTCAAACTCTCTAGTGAGCAATTGAAGAGAAGGGTGAAGGGCAGGAGCCTTTGACTTGCCCAGTGCACTTAATTGCCTTGTTCTCCTCTCTTCCAGGCCAGGCCAAAGCCCTGATCCAGCCCAGCTCTGCCAAGTGCCCTGGGCTGGGAGCAGCCAAAGGCAAGAGGCTGCAGCCCCGCCGGCCGGGCTGGGGGCTCCTGGTGCTGCCCGTGGGGTGGGGTAAGTCAGAGGGACACCTTTCTCTCCTCCTGCTGTTGGCATTTGCTCCCTGGGCACTGGATGTGTAAGGAAGGAGGGAGTAGCAGGGAAGGGGAGTATTTCCAAACTGTCTGAATGTTGTCCCCGGGTTTGGGATGGAGCAGCCATGGGGGTGGTTGGGTTTGGCCTGGGCCGGTCAGGATCAGCCATAAAGGACCCACCAGACCCCTGAACCCTCACTGGACATGTCCAGCCCCTCAAGTCATTAATTTTCAACAGAGGACAAGCAAGTGTTGGTACTTGCTTCTGATCTGTGGAGAATTTCCTTTGGAATGATCAACCAGGGAATGTATCAGTGCAAAGCATCTTTTGGGGTCTTTTGTTTGTTTATTTGTTTGTTTGTAATTTCCTCTCTGGCTTCAATGAGTTTGGTGTGCTCCTGTTAAGGAAGCGGCATATTTTTATTTGGAAATTTGGGGTGGTTTGGTTGGTTTAGGGTGTTTTTTCCCCCACTGACTCGGGCCTTCCGTGCATAGTCCGTGTTGTCCTACAGGACTGTTCTGGATCTGGGTCAGAGAGAGAGAAGGGAAGTGGCTTTTCCTCATCTGGAATGTTTCCAAGCAGAAGTGGGGCATCGTCCTGCCCCTCCCCAAAGCACTGCAGGCACCTGGGAGTAGCTCAGGGCTGGCCCAGTTCTCTGAGGCAGAACCACGGGGGAGAGGTTTAAGTATTAATCACATCTCTGGTGTCCCTTTGTTGCAAAGATTGGGTCCTACAGTCCCAGGGTGTTAAGGAAAACAAGGAACTCCTGTTCTTCATGGCAAACCTTCTGTTATTGCTTGTACAGTGTTTGGGTTCTGTTGTCTGAGTTCCTGTCCAGGATCTTTCAAAGAGAACCTGTTAGAAATGTAGAGGTGGGGTTAGAATTTGGGTGTGTTCCCTACCAAACTGATGGACTGGAGTGATGAGTGCTCTCAGCCCAGGGTATTTCTTAATGTTGTGGCTTTCCCTCAGCTGTGGGTGAGGAATTGTGCAAGCAAGGCCTGTGTGCCCGTGGGTGTCTCCCGTGTGTGTCCGTGGGGCAGGGCTGGGACAAGGACTCGTGCAGGGACCCAGCTGGCACTGGAGCTGCTGCCATCCTGAGCCACTGCCAAGGGGTGGGGAGAGACCATCTGGGAGGCTGTTGCCAGGGTTCCATTGGGAGCTGGATCTCCCTCCAGCTGCAGCAGCCAGGGGAGGGTTCTTCCTTGTGCAGCCCAGTGGCTTCTGCTCAGGCTGGCCCAGAGTGGGGCTGGGGCAGGTTCTCCAGGGAACTGGAGCCAGCCCTGAACGGGGCTCTGGAGAGCAGGAGCTGCAGGGACTGAGGTTTGCAAAGCTGGGCTGCAGTTTGTCAAAGCAGCAGAAGATTGTCATTCCTGTGGGTTTGTGGAGTCCGTGTTGGTGCCCAGGAGAACTGGGTCAGACTGGGCTTTGTGGTCCGAGAGCTGCCCCCCTAAATGTGGCAGGCTGTGTGTGCTGGCAAGGAAGTGCTGTCCCCAGAGGCTGATGGTTTCTGTCTCCAGGGATGCCCAGGACGCTGCTAATCCCCAGGGATGTGCTCTGGGTCCAGGCTGTCCGTGCTGGAGGGCCCTGGTGGCTGCAGTCCCTGAGCCCACAGAGACAGAGAGAGCCCCGGCCCGAGTGGCCTTTGGCCCCTTGTCCTGAATTTGGGGTGAGCCTGGGAGCGTGTGGAGGGTGAGAATGAGGGCTGTGTTTCCAATACATCATCCCTGGGAAGATCCTGTTGTTCCAGAGCGCTGGGGACAGTTTGGGCTTGGCAGCTTCAGAGCTGGATTGGAGCAGTCCCTGAAAAGAATCAGGAGAGTGGAGTTTTGTCCCAGTGCTGCTTTCACGCCCCACTGGACAGTCTGGGCTTTGTGTTTGAGGTCGTCCTGTGTTTGCTCTGCAGATAATGGGCCCTTCCCAATTCAGCCCAGCAGATCCCAAGGGCTTTGACAGGAATATTTGTTCTTTCCTTCCCTTTGGGATAACTTCATCTCCAAACTGCCATGAGCAATTCCTTAATTTCTGCCAGAGAAAACCAAGTGTCAGAGGCAGTTTGCCAAGGAGCCCAGAAGTGTCTTTGGAGCAGAGAGTGCTGTCTTTGGGCACTGACCATTAGAGGGAACAAAACCACTGCCTGCCAGAGGGTTTGTCCTGGGCCAGTCAGGCCTTGGGCAGGAATTGGACTGGGCAACTCCATCAGCTGCTCTTCCCTCCCCCACAAAGCCCCATCCCCTGGGCATTAATGACGTGCCCTGTGCCCAGCGCTCCCTGTTCACCCAACTGAAACCAGAGCAAGGCTTGCTTTGCTTTGAATGACTTAAAATAACTTTAAAACAAAATAAATCACTTTTGTCTTCTTTTTTTTCTTTTAGATGCTGGAATTGGCTCTCTGGGTGTGTGCTGAGCTCTGGCTGCAGGGGACTGTCAGGCCTTGGTGGCTGTGAGTTCCTGTTCTTCTCCCTGGGAAACTGGAAAGAGTTCTTCATTAGATTGCAGAAATGTTTTCTGAAACCTGTCCCCTTCTTTGTGCCTTTTGCTGACAGACCTTCTCTTTCTGCCTTTGCATGTACAGCTGTTCCCTGCTGTCCATTCCCTGGCCTGAATTCCTTGCAGCTCCCAGCTGGGGAAACTTGGGATAACATGGCAGGGACAGAGGTGACATTTGTAGCTGCCAACTTGGGGTAATTTGGAGGGGACCCAGCAACTGTTTGTGTAGGAAAAGGTGAGGTGCTGCAGAGGGGAGGGAGGTGGCATTTTGGAGGGGTCCCACTGAGGGGGGAGTGGAGAGCCTGGGGCTGGAGTGTGAGTTCTTAAACAGGGAACAGGGGAAGGATGCTTGGGAGGGAAACACTCAGGGAATGTGTAGGGATGGAATGGAAATTTGGGGCATCAGGAAGAGAAAATGGGTGATGTAGAGGCAGGGAAATGTTGGGTGTAAAATTTGATCTCATCTGTAGAGGCAGAATGAGCATTTATAGGTACAGTGAGGCAGTCAGTGGTGGGCAGGGAGGGAAAATTCTGTTTGTAAACTTTGAGGTCATGTGGAGCAGAGATTGTACCTCCTGCTGGACACTGAGGCAGTCAGGGGTGGGCAGGAACAGAAACATTTGGGGGTAAACCTTGAGGTACCATCCAGGGCAGAGAATGAATATTTTGAGTTCAAACTTTGGGGGTTTTGAACGAGGTTATCTCCAGGGGAGAGAAAGGACATCATGAGGTCAACTGAGGTAATCAGTGGTGGCCAGGCGGGCACATTTAGGGCAGAAATCTTTGAGGCAATCTCCAGGGTCCAGAATGAATCCTGAGAGGTGCAGAGGAGGCAATCAGGAGTGGACACTCCAGCGAGCCCAGGGAAGGTTCTGGGGGTAAAATGTGTGGCAGTGTCTGGCAGAGAGAATGAACATTTTGGGATAAACTAAGGCAGTCATCAGTGGACAGGTAAGACTTGAGAAACTCTCCAGGGTGGAGAATGAATATTTGGAGGTCAAAAGGAGGTAGTCAGTGGTGCGCAGGTAGGGAAAGTTTTGAGAGTAAACTTGAGGTGGTCTGTAGGGTAAAACGTGGACATATTTAGGTATACATGAGGGGATCAGCTGTGGAGAGGTAGGGAAAATTGTGGAGGTCAAATCTGTAGCAATGTGCAGCAGAGAAGGAACATTTTGGAAGAAAGTGAGGAAGTCAGGAGGGGAGAGGCAGAGGAATTTCTGCGGGTGAAACTTGAGCAAATCTGCAGGGCAGAGAATGAATATTTGGAGGTCAAAAAAGAGGTAATCAGGAGTGTGCAGGTAGGGAAGACTCTGGGGGTTAAAAAGGAGGTAATCTCTAGGGGAGGGAATGACTCTTTTGTGTTCAAGAAGAGGTAATCAGGAGTGAGCTGGAAGGGGAAAGTTTGGGGGTTAAAAAGGAGGTTGATTCTCTGCAGGGCAGGGAATGAACCCATTGAGGTAACCTGAGGTGATGAGTGGTGAGAGACACAGAAAAATGTGGGTGTTAAAGTTCAGGGAATGTGCTGGGAAGCTGATCCACTCTGCCCCGTGTCCTGCTCTCAGTTCCTGCCCAGCCAGAGCCATCTGTGCCAAGGGCACGAGCACTCCCAGCCTGGATAGGGAATGGGGGACTGGCTTGTGCACAATTCACCTAGAAAGTCAAACCAGGGGATTGTTGGAGTATCTGGCTCCTTAGGGAACCTGCTGGGAGTAGAGAAGCACAACCCCAAACCTCCAGCTGTGGGTGGAGTTGTGGAACGTAAACCAGCACAAACCACTCCCCCAAAATGAACCGTGGGAGAGCAGGACCAAAGAAGGGTCAGTGTCCCTGTGGAAAGGCAAAAGGAATTGGTTGGGACTTGGATTGTCCCCTTGGGAGATGCTGGTTTACCCTCCTTTAGGATGCCAAGACCTCTCAGTGCAGGGGTTTTGGCCGACACAGCAGCACAAAGATTGTTCTCTTTGTGGGGCCCAGGTTTGGGTTCGGTTCTCAGCTTTGCAGGTTTGGATGAATTCTACTTACAGCCTGCAATTCCATGGGGAATTCCTGCTGGAACAGCCTCCCAGTGCCTCCTGGAGCCCGGATGTTCCCCCGCAGAGCTGCTGCTTTAACGCCAGGTTTGCCAGGAAGCAGCCACGGTTCCAGGTTTACTCAGCGGGATCGGGACAAGGACAGGTTGATATTCCACAGACTTTGCTGTTTATAACCCTCCTCCCCCAACCCCGCTGGTGTCCCTGGGGGAACTTGAGCGAGTTCCTTGGGATTCGGCCGGTTTTCCGCCCCGGGCCGGGCTCCAGGGGATGTGTTGGCCCAGGAGAAGGCGGGGGCCGGACGCGCTCCCGGCCCGGGGCGAGGCAGCCCCTGAGCAGGGGCGAGGACGTCTCTCCGGGCGGGAAGCCGCTGTCCCTTGGGAGCCTCGGGAGCGGCCCCGGGGAGTTCTTTTCCCCGAGGAAAGGGATGCACATCCCTGCCTTCAGAGCACCTCCGGCTGGAAGGGCAAGGATTTGGGGTGGGCGAGACACACGTGGGGAGCGCGGGACAGCTCTGGGAGGTGGGCCCTGGGAATGGCTGCCCGCGCTGCTCTGCAGCCCCGCCGTGCCGACCCTGCCGAGTGCCGGCTGGATTCTTTGGGTCCTTTGGGGCTGTCGCTGGGGTGTGTCCAGGGTGAGGCATCTCAGGATGCCCGTTCAGAGCAGCGCCCGGCTGAGGAGCCGCGGGCAGCCCTTTCCCCGTGCCCACCCCGGTGCCCGTGGCTGGTTCCCCCCCCTCGGATGTGCGTTTGGCGGACGAGCCCTGCTCGGGAGACAAATCCATCTTGTGCCCGATGGAGGCTGCTCCATCCCTGCTGCCAGGAGCTGTGCTGGGAGTCCTGCGGCTGCGGGCGGGATTGCCTGAGCTCCGGACGCTCCGGAGCGCCGGGAGCCCCGGCAGGGCAGTGCAGGGCACAGCTCCTCCATCCCCCGGCAATAGGAAGCCCAAGCAGGGCTGGGTCACTCTCTGTCGCTCCGGCTTCCTCCCGGCCCGCGTTCCCTGCCCAGCTGGGACTGCCCAGGGAGCCCCGAGAACGTTCCTGGCAGAAAGCAGGAGCCGCCGAGGGCTCCGTCCTCGGCCCGAAAAGCGGCCCCGACCTGAGCCCCCACCCCGGCATTTTGGGATCCGAAGGCTCACCTGGAGGAGACGCCCCCCCGCAGGCGGGACCAGGCGGCGACACTCGACCGACGCCTTTGCTTCGGAGCGAAGGATCCCTCCGGACTCGTTTGGCTCCTTTATCTCTGGAAATGAGCTCGGAAGTCACACGAGCACCTTTGCAGCCGTTGGGTGAATCCCGGACACGGCCGGAAAACCTCCCTGAGCAGGGCAGTGATGAATTGGTGCCCGTCCCCAGCCGGGCACAGCCCAGCCGGCCGCGCTCCCTCCGGCCCGTGGCTGGGAAGGGGGGATTTAATGCTGCAGAGATTTAATAAAAGCGGATTTCCTGACTGTATTTGCCTGCGGTCCTTCCCTCCTTTGACTCGCGCGGCAGCGTCCGGTTGGAACGTTTCTTGGTTTCCTCTGCTGTAGCCGTTTCCCTCCCAGGCAGGACCTTCCCCGTCTGCAAATAAAGATGGGGGATTTTTAAAAAGCAGAGGGTTCGCCCCAGGAGGGTGCGAGTTGCCGAGGAAGCGGGGAAGAGGAAGGAGAGCCTCAGGTCTCACCTGGCAGGTGTCAGAGGAGCCGCACCTTCTGGATGGCAGGGCAAAGAACTGCTGGGGGCAATTGCCGAAGTTCCGCAGGCAGAGCCGGGAGCAGCCTGTGCCCGACCCGCGGCACGGTCAGCGCCGGCTCCTGGGGCCGCCTGAGGACAGACACAGGGACGCGGGGACAGACGGGCAGCTCTGCTCGGGGTCCCGGAGCACGGGAGGAACGAGGCAGCGGCTGCCCCCGTTCTTCCCTGCCCCGGCAGGGCCCCGGCTCCCCGTGGCCGGAGCCCCGGCGGGCCCCAGAGCCCTCGTTCCCGGGGGGCCCTGCGGGCGGGAACCTCCTGGGGCCGCGGGGAAGAGGGAGGCGGGCGATGTTCTTCGGGGGGGGGTGCGATGGCCTCGGGGGTGCCCGAGAGGGAGGAGCTCCGATCCCGCGGGGGGTGCGGGCGGCGCTGCGGGCCCGGCGGGATCGGGGGGTCCCGGGGCCGGCCCGGCGTGTCCCCGCGCCCCGGCCGGTCCCGGTCCGGGTTCCGCGTCTGTACGAGGAAAGCGCCGCCGTTCTCCCCCAACCGGGCCCCGGCAGATCCCCGGCCCGAGCGGCCCTGCCGAGCTCGGCCCCAGCGCCCACCCCGCAGCGAGTCCGACGATGCCGATCCCCGTACCGCTGCCAAAGCCCATCGCAGCTCCAAGCCAGCCTCGGTCCTCCGGTGCCGGTGCCGTCCCCGCTCAGCACCTCGAGCTCGGCGCAGCGCCGGCAGCAGCCGCCGGGCCGGGACTCCGGCCCCGAGCGCCGATCGCTCCCGCAGCATCCCGGTACCAGCTTCCTCCACAAACGCGGGGCGACCGCGGCTCTGCCGGCTTTGAACGGCGCGGGCGGGGCGGGGCCGGGGCGGGGCCGGGGCGGAGCGGGGCCCGCACAGGTGTGCGAGGTGAGACCCGTCCAGGTGCGCGGGGCGGGGACGGGCAGGGGGCGGGTCGGGGCGGGGGTATTTAAGCGCCGGAACTCGCCCCCACAGCCATTTGCTCGGGCAGTGCGCGGGGAGGCAGCAGCGCCGCGGGAGCCTCTCGCTGCCGCGGCTTTTTTCTTTGCTTTTGCTTTTCCCTTTTCTTTTACTTTGTTCCCGTTCCTTCGTCCCCTCCCTTCCTCCCCCCCCTACCCCCCACACCCTCCCCCCCCCAAACCCCCCCCCCTCCCTCTCCCCCCTAGCCCCCCCCTCCCTCCCTCCCCAACCCGCTCGTGCCCGGCGCCCCGTCCCTGCCCCGCAGGGGCAGCCCGACCCCCTCCGCCCTCCCTGGCCCCCCAGCCGGCCTGGCCCAGCCGGCCTGGCCCCGCTCCCCCTCCGGCCCCTGCTGCACACCCCGACCCGCCCTGCCCTCCTTCCCGCCCCTCCGCCCTGCCCGTCCCCGCACGCCGCCTCCCCCCGGCCGCTGTCGCTGCCCTCCTGCACAGCCCGGCCCCCCCACCTGTCCCCGGTCCCCCCTGCCTGCCCCTTCTCCCCCCTCGCTGCTCCTCTGCACAGCCCGACCCCCCCCGTCCCTCGCTCCGTCCTTGCTCCCCCCGCCCGTGCCGTCCGTCCCCCTGTCCCCCGGGCCGTGTCCCCGCAGCCGCGGGCTTGGGGGCGCCGGGTTTAATAAAGCCGCGAGGGCCGGAGCCGGCGCCCCCCCTGGATCCCCCTTTCCACGGGGCCGGGCCCGCTCGGCGGGTCCCCCCTGCAGTTCACAAGCACCGCCCGACACCGCCGGGGCTCCGGCCCGTCCCGACATCACACGGGGGGCTCCGCGGGCGGGGGGCAAAGGGTGCGGGTTCGCTCTCGGCACTAGAGCCGCAGATGTGCAGAGCTCGCGGCGTCCATTGCCGAGAGCGACCCCTTGGGCTGGGGGGGCCGGGGGAGTTGGGGAGGGGCCTCCTCCGGAGGAGGGGGTCCCGGGAGGGGGGGAGGGACTTGGGAGGGGGG